>NW_026777459.1:0-300000 GCF_028023285.1 Balaenoptera ricei
TCCTAAGCACTAGTGTTTTAAGGAACAGCTTAAAAAGAGAATCCTAATGTGATTTCTTTATAATGGGTGTGTTCCTTATCTTATCCTAGTGTCTAAACTCTTCTCCATGGCTGGACCCCCAAATAATATTCCTTTACGTGCTAACGGGTATCTAGAGAGTGGGATAGGTTTAATAACTACCCTAACCCTAACGCGTACCCTAACCCTAACCCCTACCCTAAACCTAACACGTACTCTAATCCTAACCCGTACCCTAAAATGAGCCCTAACCCTAACACTAACCCTAACCCTAACCCTAAACCATACCCTACACCGTACACGGACCCCTCCCCGAACCCGTACCCTAAGCCGTACCCTAACCCTAACCCTAAGCCTAACCCTAACCCTAGGCTACCCTTGACTGCTTCTGCCTCCAATAGATTTCCTAAGCACTAGTGTTTTAAGGAACAGCTTAAAAAGAGAATCCTAATGTGATTTCTTTATAATGGGTGTGTTCCTTATCTTATCCTAGTGTCTAAACTCTTCTCCATGGCTGGACCCCCAAATAATATTCCTTTACGTGCTAACGGGTATCTAGAGAGTGGGATAGGTTTAATAACTACCCTAACCCTAACGCGTATCCTAACCCTAACCACTACCCTAAACCTAACACGTACCCTAATCCTAACCCGTACCCTAAACCGAGCCCTAACCCTAACACTAACCCTAACCCTAACCCTAACCCATACCCTACACCGTACACGGACCCCTCCCCGAACCCGTACCCTAAGCCGTACCCTAACCCTAACCCTAAGCCTAACCCTAACCCTAGGCTACCCTTGACTGCTTCTGCCTCCAATAGATTTCCTAACCACTAGTGTTTTAAGGAACAGCTTAAAAAGAGAATCCTAACGTGATTTCTTTATAATGGGTGTGTTCCTTATCTTATCCTAGTGTCTAAATTCTTCTCCATGGCTGGACCCCCAAATAATATTCCTTTACTTGCTAAGGGGTATCTAGACAGTGGGATAGGTTTAATAACTACCCTAACCCTAACGCGTACCCTAACCCTAACCCCTACCCTAAACCTAACACGTACTCTAATCCTAACCCGTTCCCTAAAATGAGCCCTAACCCTAACACTAACCCTAACCCTAACCCTAACCCATACCCTACACCGTACACGGACCCCTCCCCGAACCCGTACCCTAAGCCGTACCCTAACCCTAACCCTAAGCCTAACCCTAACCCTAGGCTACCCTTGACTGCTTCTGCCTCCAATAGATTTCCTAAGCACTAGTGTTTTAAGGAACAGCTTAAAAAGAGAATCCTAATGTGATTTCTGTATAATGGGTGTGTTCCTTATCTTATCCTAGTGTCTAAACTCTTCTCCATGGCTGGACCCCCAAATAATATTCCTTTACGTGCTAACGGGTATCTAGAGAGTGGGATAGGTTTAATAACTACCCTAACCCTAACGCGTATACTAACCCTAACCCCTACCCTAAACCTAACACGTACCCTAAACCTAACCCGTACCCTAAACCGAGCCCTAACCCTAACACTAACCCTAACCCTAACCCTAACCCATACCCTACACCGTACACGGACCCTTCCCCGAACCCGTACCCTAAGCCGTACCCTAACCCTAACCCTAAGCCTAACCCTAACCCTAGGCTACCCTTGACTGCTTCTGCCTCCAATAGATTTCCTAAGCACTAGTGTTTTAAGGAACAGCTTAAAAAGAGAATCCTAATGTGATTTCTGTATAATGGGTGTGTTCCTTATCTTATCCTAGTGTCTAAACTCTTCTCCATGGCTGGACCCCCAAATAATATTCCTTTACGTGCTAAGGGGTATCTAGAGAATGGGATAGGTTTAATAACAACCCTAACCCTAACGCGTATACTAACCCTAACCCCTACCCTAACCCTAACACGTACCCTAATCCTAACCCGTACCCTAAACCGAGCCCTAACCCTAACACTAACCCTAACCCTAACCCTAACCCATACCCTACACCGTACACGGACCCCTCCCCGAACCCGTACCCTAAGCCGTACCCTAACCCTAACCCTAAGCCTAACCCTAACCCTAGGCTACCCTTGACTGCTTCTGCCTCCAATAGATTTCCTAAGCACTAGTGTTTTAAGGAACAGCTTAAAAAGAGAATCCTAATGTGATTTCTGTATAATGGGTGTGTTCCTTATCTTATCCTAGTGTCTAAACTCTTCTCCATGGCTGGACCCCCAAATAATATTCCTTTACGTGCTAAGGGGTATCTAGAGAATGGGATAGGTTTAATAACAACCCTAACCCTAACGCGTTTCCTAACCCTAACCCCTACCCTAACCCTAACATGTACCCTAATCGTAACCCGTACCCTAAACCGAGCCCTAACCCTAACACTAACCCTAACCCTAACCCTAACCCATACCCTACACCGTACACGGACCCCTCCCCGAACCCGTACCATAAGCCGTACCCTAACCCTAACCCTAAGCCTAACCCTAACCCTAGGCTACCCTTGACTGCTTCTGCTTCCAATAGATTTCCTAAGCACTAGTGTTTTAAGGAACAGCTTAAAAAGAGAATCCTAATGTGATTTCTTTATAATGGGTGTGTTCCTTATCTTATCCTAGTGTCTAAATTCTTCTCCATGGCTGGACCCCCAAATAATATTCCTTTACGTGCTAAGGGGTATCTAGAGAGTGGGATAGGTTTAATAACTACCCTAACCCTAACGCGTACCCTAACCCTAACCCCTACCCTAAACCTAACAAGTACTCTAATCCTAACCCGTACCCTAAAATGAGCCCTAACCCTAACACTAACCCTAACCCTAACCCTAACCCATACCCTACACCGTACACGGACCCCTCCCCGAACCCGTACCCTAAGCCGTACCCTAACCCTAACCCTAAGCCTAACCCTAACCCTAGGCTACCCTTGACTGCTTCTGCCTCCAATAGATTTCCTAAGCACTAGTGTTTTAAGGAACAGCTTAAAAAGAGAATCCTAATGTGATTTCTTTATAATGGGTGTGTTCCTTATCTTATCCTAGTGTCTAAACTCTTCTCCATGGCTGGTCCTCCAAATAATATTCCTTTACGTGCTAAGGGGTAGCTAGAGAGTGGGATAGGTTTAATAACTACCCTAACCCTAACACGTACCCTTACCCTAACACTTACCCTAACCCTAACACGTACCCTAATCCTAACCCGTACCCTAAACCGAGCCCTAACCCTAACACTAACCCTAACCCTAACCCTAACCCATACCCTACACCGTACACGGACCCCTCACCGAACCCGTACCCTAAGCCGTACCCTAACCCTAACCCTAAGCCTAACCCTAACCCTAGGCTACCCTTGACTGCTTCTGCCTCCAATAGATTTCCTAAGCACTAGTGTTTTAAGGAACAGCTTATAAAGAGAATCCGAATGTGATTTCTTTATAATGGGTGTGTTCCTTATCTTATCCTAGTGTCTAAACTCTTCTCCATGGCTGGACCCCCAAATAATATTCCTTTACGTGCTAAGGGGTATCTAGAGAATGGGATAGGTTTAATAACAACCCTAACCCTAAAGCGTATCCTAACCCTAACCCCTACCCTAACCCTAACATGTACCCTAATCCTAACCCGTACCCTAAACCGAGCCCTAACCCTAACACTAACCCTAACCCTAACCCTAACCCATACCCTACACCGTACACGGACCCCTCCCCGAACCCGTACCCTAAGCCGTACCCTAACCCTAACCCTAAGCCTAACCGTAACCCTAGGCTACCCTTGACTGCTTCTGCCTCCAATAGATTTCCTAAGCACTAGTGTTTTAAGGAACAGCTTAAAAAGAGAATCCTAATGTGATTTCTGTATAATGGGTGTGTTCCTTATCTTATCCTAGTGTCTAAACTCTTCTCCATGGCTGGACCCCCAAATAATATTCCTTTACGTGCTAAGGGGTATCTAGAGAGTGGGATAGGTTTAATAACTACCCTAACCCTAACACGTATCCTAACCCTAACCCCTACCCTAAACCTAACACGTACCCTAATCCTAACCCGTACCCTAAACCGAGCCCTAACCCTAACACTAACCCTAACCCTAACCCTAACCCATACCCTACACCGTACACGGACCCCTCCCCGAACCCATACCCTAAGCCGTACCCTAACCCTAACCCTAAGCCTAACCCTAACCCTAGGCTACCCTTGACTGCTTCTGCCTCCAATAGATTTCCTAAGCAATAGTGTTTTAAGGAACAGCTTAAAAAGAGAATCCTAATGTGATTTCTTTATAATGGGTGTGTTCCTTATCTTATCCTAGTGTCTAAACTCTTCTCCATGGCTGGACCCCCAAATAATATTCCTTTACGTGCTAACGGGTATCTAGAGAGTGGGATAGGTTTAATAACTACCCTAACCCTAACGCGTATACTAACCCTAACCCCTACCCTAAACCTAACACGTACCCTAAACCTAACCCGTACCCTATACCGAGCCCTAACCCTAACACTAACCCTAACCCTAACCGTAACCCATACCCTACACCGTACACGGACCCCTCCCCGAACCCGTACCCTAAGCCGTACCCTAACCCTAACCCTAAGCCTAACCCTAACCCTAGGCTACCCTTGACTGCTTCTGCCTCCAATAGATTTCCTAAGCACTAGTGTTTTAAGGAACAGCTTAAAAAGATAATCCTAACGTGATTTCTTTATAATGGGTGTGTTCCTTATCTTATCCTAGTGTCTAAATTCTTCTCCATGGCTGGACCCCCAAATAATATTCCTTTACTTGCTAAGGGGTATCTAGAGAGTGGGATAGGTTTAATAACAACCCTAACCCTAACGCGTATCCTAACCCTAACCCCTACCCTAACCCTAACACGTACCCTAATCCTAACCCGTACCCTAAACCGAGCCCTAACCCTAACACTAACCCTAACCCTAACCCTAACCCATACCCTACACCGTACACGGACCCCTCCCCGAACCCGTACCCTAAGCCGTACCCTAACCCTAACCCTAAGCCTAACCCTAACCCTAGGCTACCCTTGACTGCTTCTGCCTCCAATAGATTTCCTAAGCACTAGTGTTTTAAGGAACAGCTTAAAAAGAGAATCCTAATGTGATTTCTGTATAATGGGTGTGTTCCTTATCTTATCCTAGTGTCTAAACTCTTCTCCATGGCTGGACCCCCAAATAATATTCCTTTACGTGCTAAGGGGTATCTAGAGAATGGGATAGGTTTAATAACAACCCTAACCCTAACGCGTATACTAACCCTAACCCCTACCCTAACCCTAACACGTACCCTAATCCTAACCCGTACCCTAAACCGAGCCCTAACCCTAACAATAACCCTAACCCTAACCCTAACCCATACCCTACACCGTACACGGACCCCTCCCCGAACCCGTACCCTAAGCCGTACCCTAACCCTAACCCTAAGCCTAACCCTAACCCTAGGCTACCCTTGACTGCTTCTGCCTCCAATAGATTTCCTAAGCACTAGTGTTTTAAGGAACAGCTTAAAAAGAGAATCCTAATGTGATTTCTGTATAATGGGTGTGTTCCTTATCTTATCCTAGTGTCTAAACTCTTCTCCATGGCTGGACCCCCAAATAATATTCCTTTACGTGCTAAGGGGTATCTAGAGAATGGGATAGGTTTAATAACTACCCTAACCCTAACGCGTTTCCTAACCCTAACCCCTACCCTAACCCTAACATGTACCCTAATCGTAACCCGTACCCTAAACCGAGCCCTAACCCTAACACTAACCCTAACCCTAACCCTAACCCATACCCTACACCGTACACGGACCCCTCCCCGAACCCGTACCATAAGCCGTACCCTAACCCTAACCCTAAGCCTAACCCTAACCCTAGGCTACCCTTGACTGCTTCTGCTTCCAATAGATTTCCTAAGCACTAGTGTTTTAAGGAACAGCTTAAAAAGAGAATCCTAATGTGATTTCTGTATAATGGGTGTGTTCCGTATCTTATCCTAGTGTCTAAATTCTTCTCCATGGCTGGACCCCCAAATAATATTCCTTTACGTGCTAAGGGGTATCTAGAGAGTGGGATAGGTTTAATAACTACCCTAACCCTAACGCGTACCCTAACCCTAACCCCTACCATAAACCTAACAAGTACTCTAATCCTAACCCGTACCCTAAAATGAGCCCTAACCCTAACACTAACCCTAACCCTAACCCTAACCCATACCCTACACCGTACACGGACCCCTCCCCGAACCCGTACCCTAAGCCGTACCCTAACCCTAACCCTAAGCCTAACCCTAACCCTAGGCTACCCTTGACTGCTTCTGCCTCCAATAGATTTCCTAAGCACTAGTGTTTTAAGGAACAGCTTAAAAAGAGAATCCTAATGTGATTTCTTTATAATGGGTGTGTTCCTTATCTTATCCTAGTGTCTAAACTCTTCTCCATGGCTGGTCCTCCAAATAATATTCCTTTACGTGCTAAGGGGTAGCTAGAGAGTGGGATAGGTTTAATAACTACCCTAACCCTAACACGTACCCTTACCCTAACACTTACCCTAACCCTAACACGTACCCTAATTCTAACCCGTACCCTAAACCGAGCCCTAACCCTAACACTAACCCTAAACCTAACCCTAACCCATACCCTACACCGTACACGGACCCCTCACCGAACCCGTACCCTAAGCCGTACCCTAACCCTAACCCTAAGCCTAACGCTAACCCTAGGCTACCCTTGACTGCTTCTGCCTCCAATAGATTTCCTAAGCACTAGTGTTTTAAGGAACAGCTTATAAAGAGAATCCGAATGTGATTTCTTTATAATGGGTGTGTTCCTTATCTTATCCTAGTGTCTAAACTCTTCTCCATGGCTGGACCCCCAAATAATATTCCTTTACGTGCTAAGGGGTATCTAGAGAATGGGATAGGTTTAATAACAACCCTAACTCTAAAGCGTATCCTAACCCTAACCCCTACCCTAACCCTAACATGTACCCTAATCCTAACCCGTACCCTAAACCGAGCCCTAACCCTAACACTAACCCTAACCCTAACCCTAACCCATACCCTACACCGTACACGGACCCCTCCCCGAACCCATACCCTAAGCCGTACCCTAACCCTAACCCTAAGCCTAACCCTAACCCTAGGCTACCCTTGACTGCTTCTGCCTCCAATAGATTTCCTAAGCAATAGTGTTTTAAGGAACAGCTTAAAAAGAGAATCCTAATGTGATTTCTTTATAATGGGTGTGTTCCTTATCTTATCCTAGTGTCTAAACTCTTCTCCATGGCTGGACCCCCAAATAATATTCCTTTACGTGCTAACGGGTATCTAGAGAGTGGGATAGGTTTAATAACTACCCTAACCCTAACGCGTATACTAACCCTAACCCCTACCCTAAACCTAACACGTACCCTAAACCTAACCCGTACCCTATACCGAGCCCTAACCCTAACACTAACCCTAACCCTAACCGTAACCCATACCCTACACCGTACACGGACCCCTCCCCGAACCCGTACCCTAAGCCGTACCCTAACCCTAACCCTAAGCCTAACCCTAAACCTAGGCTACCCTTGACTGCTTCTGCCTCCAATAGATTTCCTAAGCACTAGTGTTTTAAGGAACAGCTTAAAAAGAGAATCCTAACGTGATTTCTTTATAATGGGTGTGTTCCTTATCTTATCCTAGTGTCTAAATTCTTCTCCATGGCTGGACCCCCAAATAATATTCCTTTACTTGCTAAGGGGTATCTAGACAGTGGGATAGGTTTAATAACTACCCTAACCCTAACGCGTACCCTAACCCTAACCCCTACCCTAAACCTAACACGTACTCTAATCCTAACCCGTTCCCTAAAATGAGCCCTAACCCTAACACTAACCCTAACCCTAACCCTAACCCATACCCTACACTGTACACGGACCCCTCCCCGAACCCGTACCCTAAGCCGTACCCTAACCCTCACCCTAAGCCTAACCCTAACCCTAGGCTACCCTTGACTGCTTCTGCCTCCAATAGATTTCCTAAGCACTAGTGTTTTAAGGAACAGCTTAAAAAGAGAATCCTAATGTGATTTCTTTATAATGGGTGTGTTCCTTATCTTATCCTAGTGTCTAAACTCTTCTCCATGGCTGGACCCCCAAATAATATTCCTTTACGTGCTAAGGGGTATCTAGAGAGTGGGATAGGTTTAATAACTACCCTAACCCTAACGCGTACCCTTAACCTAACCCCTAACCTAAACCTAACACGTACTCTAATCCTAACCCGTACCCTAAAATGAGCCCTAACCCTAACACTAACCCTAACCCTAACCCTAAACCATACCCTACACCGTACACGGACCCCTCCCCGAACCCGTACCCTAAGCCGTACCCTAACCCTAACCCTAAGCCTAACCCTAACCCTAGGCTACCCTTGACTGCTTCTGCCTCCAATAGATTTCCTAAGCACTAGTGTTTTAAGGAACAGCTTAAAAAGAGAATCCTAATGTGATTTCTTTATAATGGGTGTGTTCCTTATCTTATCCTAGTGTCTAAACTCTTCTCCATGGCTGGACCCCCAAATAATATTCCTTTACGTGCTAACGGGTATCTAGAGAGTGGGATAGGTTTAATAACTACCCTAACCCTAACGCGTATCCTAACCCTAACCCCTACCCTAAACCTAACACGTACCCTAATCCTAACCCGTACCCTAAACCGAGCCCTAACCCTAACACTAACCCTAACCCTAACCCTAACCCATACCCTACACCGTACACGGACCCCTCCCCGAACCCGTACCCTAAGCCGTACCCTAACCCTAACCCTAAGCCTAACCCTAACCCTAGGCTACCCTTGACTGCTTCTGCCTCCAATAGATTTCCTAAGCACTAGTGTTTTAAGGAACAGCTTAAAAAGAGAATCCTAACGTGATTTCTTTATAATGGGTGTGTTCCTTATCTTATCCTAGTGTCTAAATTCTTCTCCATGGCTGGACCCCCAAATAATATTCCTTTACTTGCTAAGGGGTATCTAGACAGTGGGATAGGTTTAATAACTACCCTAACCCTAACGCGTACCCTAACCCTAACCCCTACCCTAAACCTAACACGTACTCTAATCCTAACCCGTTCCCTAAAATGAGCCCTAACCCTAACACTAACCCTAACCCTAACCCTAACCCATACCCTACACCGTACACGGACCCCTCCCCGAACCCGTACCCTAAGCCGTACCCTAACCCTAACCCTAAGCCTAACCCTAACCCTAGGCTACCCTTGACTGCTTCTGCCTCCAATAGATTTCCTAAGCACTAGTGTTTTAAGGAACAGCTTAAAAAGAGAATCCTAATGTGATTTCTTTATAATGGGTGTGTTCCTTATCTTATCCTAGTGTCTAAACTCTTCTCCATGGCTGGACCCCCAAATAATATTCCTTTACGTGCTAAGGGGTATCTAGAGAGTGGGATAGGTTTAATAACTACCCTAACCCTAACGCGTACCCTAAACCTAACCCCTAACCTAAACCTAACACGTACTCTAATCCTAACCCGTACCCTAAAATGAGCCCTAACCCTAACACTAACCCTAACCCTAACCCTAAACCATACCCTACACCGTACACGGACCCCTCCCCGAACCCGTACCCTAAGCCGTACCCTAACCCTAACCCTAAGCCTAACCCTAACCCTAGGCTACCCTTGACTGCTTCTGCCTCCAATAGATTTCCTAAGCACTAGTGTTTTAAGGAACAGCTTAAAAAGAGAATCCTAATGTGATTTCTTTATAATGGGTGTGTTCCTTATCTTATCCTAGTGTCTAAACTCTTCTCCATGGCTGGACCCCCAAATAATATTCCTTTACGTGCTAACGGGTATCTAGAGAGTGGGATAGGTTTAATAACTACCCTAACCCTAACGCGTATCCTAACCCTAACCCCTACCCTAAACCTAACACGTACCCTAATCCTAACCCGTACCCTAAACCGAGCCCTAACCCTAACACTAACCCTAACCCTAACCCTAACCCATACCCTACACCGTACACGGACCCCTCCCCGAACCCGTACCCTAAGCCGTACCCTAACCCTAACCCTAAGCCTAACCCTAACCCTAGGCTACCCTTGACTGCTTCTGCCTCCAATAGATTTCCTAAGCACTAGTGTTTTAAGGAACAGCTTAAAAAGAGAATCCTAACGTGATTTCTTTATAATGGGTGTGTTCCTTATCTTATCCTAGTGTCTAAATTCTTCTCCATGGCTGGACCCCCAAATAATATTCCTTTACTTGCTAAGGGGTATCTAGACAGTGGGATAGGTTTAATAACTACCCTAACCCTAACGCGTACCCTAACCCTAACCCCTACCCTAAACCTAACACGTACTCTAATCCTAACCCGTTCCCTAAAATGAGCCCTAACCCTAACACTAACCCTAACCCTAACCCTAACCCATACCCTACACCGTACACGGACCCCTCCCCGAACCCGTACCCTAAGCCGTACCCTAACCCTAACCCTAAGCCTAACCCTAACCCTAGGCTACCCTTGACTGCTTCTGCCTCCAATAGATTTCCTAAGCACTAGTGTTTTAAGGAACAGCTTAAAAAGAGAATCCTAATGTGATTTCTTTATAATGGGTGTGTTCCTTATCTTATCCTAGTGTCTAAACTCTTCTCCATGGCTGGACCCCCAAATAATATTCCTTTACGTGCTAAGGGGTATCTAGAGAGTGGGATAGGTTTAATAACTACCCTAACCCTAACGCGTACCCTAACCCTAACCCCTACCCTAAACCTAACACGTACTCTAATCCTAACCCGTACCCTAAAATGAGCCCTAACCGTAACACTAACCCTAACCCTAACCCTAAACCATACCCTACACCGTACACGGACCCCTCCCCGAACCCGTACCCTAAGCCGTACCCTAACCCTAACCCTAAGCCTAACCCTAACCCTAGGCTACCCTTGACTGCTTCTGCCTCCAATAGATTTCCTAAGCACTAGTGTTTTAAGGAACAGCTTAAAAAGAGAATCCTAATGTGATTTCTTTATAATGGGTGTGTTCCTTATCTTATCCTAGTGTCTAAACTCTTCTCCATGGCTGGACCCCCAAATAATATTCCTTTACGTGCGAAGGGGTATCTAGAGAATGGGATAGGTTTAATAACAACCCTAACCCTAACCCGTATCCTAACCCTAACCCCTACCCTAACCCTAACATGTACCCTAATCCTAACCCGTACCCTAAACCGAGCCCTAACCCTAACTCTAACCCTAACCCTAACCCTAACCCATACCCTACACCGTACAAGGACCCCTCCCCGAACCCGTACCCTAAACCGTACCCTAAACCTAACCCTAAGCCTAACCCTAACCCTAGGCTACCCTTGACTGCTTCTGCCTCCAATAGATTTCCTAAGCACTAGTGTTTTAAGGAACAGCTTAAAAAGAGAATCCTAATGTGATTTCTGTATAATGGGTGTGTTCCTTATCTTATCCTAGTGTCTAAACTCTTCTCCATGGCTGGACCCCCAAAAAATATTCCTTTACGTGCTAAGGGGTATCTAGAGAGTGGGATAGTTTTAATAACTACCCTAACCCTAACGCGTATCCTAACCCTAACCCCTACCCTAAACCTAACACGTAACCTAATCCTAAGCCGTACCCTAAACCGAGCCCTAACTCTAACACTAACCCTAACCCTAACCCTAACCCATACCCTACACCGTACACGGACCCCTCCCCGAACCCGTACCCTAAGCCGTACCCTAACCCTAACCCTAAGCCTAACCCTAACCCTAGGCTACCCTTGACTGCTTCTGCCTCCAATAGATTTCCTAAGCACTAGTGTTTTAAGGAACAGCTTAAAAAGAGAATCCTAACGTGATTTCTTTATAATGGGTGTGTTCCTTATCTTATCCTAGTGTCTAAATTCTTCTCCATGGCTGGACCCCCAAATAATATTCCTTTACTTGCTAAGGGGTATCTAGACAGTGGGATAGGTTTAATAACTACCCTAACCCTAACGCGTACCCTAACCCTAACCCCTACCCTAAACCTAACACGTACTCTAATCCTAACCCGTTCCCTAAAATGAGCCCTAACCCTAACACTAACCCTAACCCTAACCCTAACCCATACCCTACACCGTACACGGACCCCTCCCCGAACCCGTACCCTAAGCCGTACCCTAACCCTAACCCTAAGCCTAACCCTAACCCTAGGCTACCCTTGACTGCTTCTGCCTCCAATAGATTTCCTAAGCACTAGTGTTTTAAGGAACAGCTTAAAAAGAGAATCCTAATGTGATTTCTTTATAATGGGTGTGTTCCTTATCTTATCCTAGTGTCTAAACTCTTCTCCATGGCTGGACCCCCAAATAATATTCCTTTACGTGCTAAGGGGTATCTAGAGAGTGGGATAGGTTTAATAACTACCCTAACCCTAACGCGTACCCTAAACCTAACCCCTAACCTAAACCTAACACGTACTCTAATCCTAACCCGTACCCTAAAATGAGCCCTAACCCTAACACTAACCCTAACCCTAACCCTAAACCATACCCTACACCGTACACGGACCCCTCCCCGAACCCGTACCCTAAGCCGTACCCTAACCCTAACCCTAAGCCTAACCCTAACCCTAGGCTACCCTTGACTGCTTCTGCCTCCAATAGATTTCCTAAGCACTAGTGTTTTAAGGAACAGCTTAAAAAGAGAATCCTAATGTGATTTCTTTATAATGGGTGTGTTCCTTATCTTATCCTAGTGTCTAAACTCTTCTCCATGGCTGGACCCCCAAATAATATTCCTTTACGTGCTAACGGGTATCTAGAGAGTGGGATAGGTTTAATAACTACCCTAACCCTAACGCGTATCCTAACCCTAACCCCTACCCTAAACCTAACACGTACCCTAATCCTAACCCGTACCCTAAACCGAGCCCTAACCCTAACACTAACCCTAACCCTAACCCTAACCCATACCCTACACCGTACACGGACCCCTCCCCGAACCCGTACCCTAAGCCGTACCCTAACCCTAACCCTAAGCCTAACCCTAACCCTAGGCTACCCTTGACTGCTTCTGCCTCCAATAGATTTCCTAAGCACTAGTGTTTTAAGGAACAGCTTAAAAAGAGAATCCTAACGTGATTTCTTTATAATGGGTGTGTTCCTTATCTTATCCTAGTGTCTAAATTCTTCTCCATGGCTGGACCCCCAAATAATATTCCTTTACTTGCTAAGGGGTATCTAGACAGTGGGATAGGTTTAATAACTACCCTAACCCTAACGCGTACCCTAACCCTAACCCCTACCCTAAACCTAACACGTACTCTAATCCTAACCCGTTCCCTAAAATGAGCCCTAACCCTAACACTAACCCTAACCCTAACCCTAACCCATACCCTACACCGTACACGGACCCCTCCCCGAACCCGTACCCTAAGCCGTACCCTAACCCTAACCCTAAGCCTAACCCTAACCCTAGGCTACCCTTGACTGCTTCTGCCTCCAATAGATTTCCTAAGCACTAGTGTTTTAAGGAACAGCTTAAAAAGAGAATCCTAATGTGATTTCTTTATAATGGGTGTGTTCCTTATCTTATCCTAGTGTCTAAACTCTTCTCCATGGCTGGACCCCCAAATAATATTCCTTTACGTGCTAAGGGGTATCTAGAGAGTGGGATAGGTTTAATAACTACCCTAACCCTAACGCGTACCCTAACCCTAACCCCTACCCTAAACCTAACACGTACTCTAATCCTAACCCGTACCCTAAAATGAGCCCTAACCGTAACACTAACCCTAACCCTAACCCTAAACCATACCCTACACCGTACACGGACCCCTCCCCGAACCCGTACCCTAAGCCGTACCCTAACCCTAACCCTAAGCCTAACCCTAACCCTAGGCTACCCTTGACTGCTTCTGCCTCCAATAGATTTCCTAAGCACTAGTGTTTTAAGGAACAGCTTAAAAAGAGAATCCTAATGTGATTTCTTTATAATGGGTGTGTTCCTTATCTTATCCTAGTGTCTAAACTCTTCTCCATGGCTGGACCCCCAAATAATATTCCTTTACGTGCGAAGGGGTATCTAGAGAATGGGATAGGTTTAATAACAACCCTAACCCTAACCCGTATCCTAACCCTAACCCCTACCCTAACCCTAACATGTACCCTAATCCTAACCCGTACCCTAAACCGAGCCCTAACCCTAACTCTAACCCTAACCCTAACCCTAACCCATACCCTACACCGTACAAGGACCCCTCCCCGAACCCGTACCCTAAACCGTACCCTAAACCTAACCCTAAGCCTAACCCTAACCCTAGGCTACCCTTGACTGCTTCTGCCTCCAATAGATTTCCTAAGCACTAGTGTTTTAAGGAACAGCTTAAAAAGAGAATCCTAATGTGATTTCTGTATAATGGGTGTGTTCCTTATCTTATCCTAGTGTCTAAACTCTTCTCCATGGCTGGACCCCCAAAAAATATTCCTTTACGTGCTAAGGGGTATCTAGAGAGTGGGATAGTTTTAATAACTACCCTAACCCTAACGCGTATCCTAACCCTAACCCCTACCCTAAACCTAACACGTAACCTAATCCTAAGCCGTACCCTAAACCGAGCCCTAACTCTAACACTAACCCTAACCCTAACCCTAACCCATACCCTACACCGTACACGGACCCCTCCCCGAACCCGTACCCTAAGCCGTACCCTAACCCTAACCCTAAGCCTAACCCTAACCCTAGGCTACCCTTGACTGCTTCTGCCTCCAATAGATTTCCTAAGCACTAGTGTTTTAAGGAACAGCTTAAAAAGAGAATCCTAATGTGATTTCTTTATAATGGGTGTGTTCCTTATCTTATCCTAGTGTCTAAACTCTTCTCCATGGCTGGACCCCCAAATAATATTCCTTTACGTGCTAAGGGGTATCTAGAGAATGGGATAGGTTTAATAACAACCCTAACCCTAACGCATTTCATAACCCTAACCCCTACCCTAACCCTAACATGTACCCTAATCGTAACCCGTACCCTAAACCGAGCCCTAACCCTAACACTAACCCTAACCCTAACCCTAACCCATACCCTACACCGTACACGGACCCCTCCCCGAACCCGTACCATAAGCCGTACCCTAACCCTAACCCTAAGCCTAACCCTAACCCTAGGCTACCCTTGACTGCTTCTGCTTCCAATAGATTTCCTAAGCACTAGTGTTTTAAGGAACAGCTTAAAAAGAGAATCCTAATGTGATTTCTTTATAATGGGTGTGTTCCATATCTTATCCTAGTGTCTAAATTCTTCTCCATGGCTGGACCCCCAAATAATATTCCTTTACGTGCTAAGGGGTATCTAGAGAGTGGGATAGGTTTAATAACTACCCTAACCCTAACGCGTACCCTAACCCTAACCCCTACCCTAAACCTAACAAGTACTCTAATCCTAACCCGTACCCTAAAATGAGCCCTAACCCTAACACTAACCCTAACCCTAACCCTAACCCATACCCTACACCGTACACGGACCCCTCCCCGAACCCGTACCCTAAGCCGTACCCTAACCCTAACCCTAAGCCTAACCCTAACCCTAGGCTACCCTTGACTGCTTCTGCCTCCAATAGATTTCCTAAGCACTAGTGTTTTAAGGAACAGCTTAAAAAGAGAATCCTAATGTGATTTCTTTATAATGGGTGTGTTCCTTATCTTATCCTAGTGTCTAAACTCTTCTCCATGGCTGGTCCTCCAAATAATATTCCTTTACGTGCTAAGGGGTAGCTAGAGAGTGGGATAGGTTTAATAACTACCCTAACCCTAACACGTACCCTTACCCTAACACTTACCCTAACCCTAACACGTACCCTAATCCTAACCCGTACCCTAAACCGAGCCCTAACCCTAACACTAACCCTAACCCTAACCCTAACCCATACCCTACACCGTACACGGACCCCTCCCCGAACCCGTACCCTAAGCCGTACCCTAACCCTAACCCTAAGCCTAACCCTAACCCTAGGCTACCCTTGACTGCTTCTGCCTCCAATAGATTTCCTAAGCACTAGTGTTTTAAGGAACAGCTTAAAAAGAGAATCCTAATGTGATTTCTTTATAATGGGTGTGTTCCTTATCTTATCCTAGTGTCTAAACTCTTCTCCATGGCTGGACCCCCAAATAATATTCCTTTACGTGCTAAGGGGTATCTAGAGAGTGGGATAGGTTTAATAACTACCCTAACCCTAACGCGTACCCTAACCCTAACCCCTACCCTAAACCTAACACGTACTCTAATCCTAACCCATACCCTAAAATGAGCCCTAAACCTAACACTAACCCTAACCCTAACCCTAAACCATACCCTACACCGTACACGGACCCCTCCCCGAACCCGTACCCTAAGCCGTACCCTAACCCTAACCCTAAGCCTAACCCTTACCCTAGGCTACCCTTGACTGCTTCTGCCTCCAATAGATTTCCTAAGCACTAGTGTTTTAAGGAACAGCTTAAAAAGAGAATCCTAACGTGATTTCTTTATAATGGGTGTGTTCCTTATCTTATCCTAGTGTCTAAATTCTTCTCCATGGCTGGACCCCCAAATAATATTCCTTTACTTGCTAAGGGGTATCTAGAGAGTGGGATAGGTTTAATAACTACCCTAACCCTAACGCGTACCCTAACCCTAACCCCTACCCTAAACCTAACACGTACTCTAATCCTAACCCGTTCCCTAAAATGAGCCCTAACCCTAACACTAACCCTAACCCTAACCCTAACCCATACCCTACACCGTACACGGACCCCTCCCCGAACCCGTACCCTAAGCCGTACCCTAACCCTAACCCTAAGCCTAACCCTAACCCTAGGCTACCCTTGACTGCTTCTGCCTCCAATAGATTTCCTAAGCACTAGTGTTTTAAGGAACAGCTTAAAAAGAGAATCCTAACGTGATTTCTTTATAATGGGTGTGTTCCTTATCTTATCCTAGTGTCTAAATTCTTCTCCATGGCTGGACCCCCAAATAATATTCCTTTACTTGCTAAGGGGTATCTAGAGAGTGGGATAGGTTTAATAACTACCCTAACCCTAACGCGTACCCTAACCCTAACCCCTACCCTAAACCTAACACGTACTCTAATCCTAACCCGTTCCCTAAAATGAGCCCTAACCCTAACACTAACCCTAACCCTAACCCTAACCCATACCCTACACCGTACACGGACCCCTCCCCGAACCCGTACCCTAAGCCGTACCCTAACCCTCACCCTAAGCCTAACCCTAACCCTAGGCTACCCTTGACTGCTTCTGCCTCCAATAGATTTCCTAAGCACTAGTGTTTTAAGGAACAGCTTAAAAAGAGAATCCTAATGTGATTTCTTTATAATGGGTGTGTTCCTTATCTTATCCTAGTGTCTAAACTCTTCTCCATGGCTGGACCCCCAAATAATATTCCTTTACGTGCTAAGGGGTATCTAGAGAGTGGGATAGGTTTAATAACTACCCTAACCCTAACGCGTACCCTAACCCTAACCCCTACCCTAAACCTAACACGTACTCTAATCCTAACCCGTACCCTAAAATGAGCCCTAACCCTAACACTAACCCTAACCCTAACCCTAAACCATACCCTACACCGTACACGGACCCCTCCCCGAACCCGTACCCTAAGCCGTACCCTAACCCTAACCCTAAGCCTAACCCTAACCCTAGGCTACCCTTGACTGCTTCTGCCTCCAATAGATTTCCTAAGCACTAGTGTTTTAAGGAACAGCTTAAAAAGAGAATCCTAATGTGATTTCTTTATAATGGGTGTGTTCCTTATCTTATCCTATTGTCTAAACTCTTCTCCATGGCTGGACCCCCAAATAATATTCCTTTACGTGCTAACGGGTATCTAGAGAGTGGGATAGGTTTAATAACTACCCTAACCCTAACGCGTATCCTAACCCTAACCCCTACCCTAAACCTAACACGTACCCTAATCCTAACCCGTACCCTAAACCGAGCCCTAACCCTAACACTAACCCTAACCCTAACCCTAACCCATACCCTACACCGTACACGGACCCCTCCCCGAACCCGTACCCTAAGCCGTACCCTAACCCTAACCCTAAGCCTAACCCTAACCCTAGGCTACCCTTGACTGCTTCTGCCTCCAATAGATTTCCTAAGCACTAGTGTTTTAAGGAACAGCTTAAAAAGAGAATCCTAATGTGATTTCTTTATAATGGGTGTGTTCCTTATCTTATCCTAGTGTCTAAACTCTTCTCCATGGCTGGACCCCCAAATAATATTCCTTTACGTGCTAAGGGGTATCTAGAGAGTGGGATAGGTTTAATAACTACCCTAACCCTAACGCGTACCCTAACCCTAACCCCTACCCTAAACCTAACACGTACTCTAATCCTAACCCGTACCCTAAAATGAGCCCTAACCGTAACACTAACCCTAACCCTAACCCTAAACCATACCCTACACCGTACACGGACCCCTCCCCGAACCCGTACCCTAAGCCGTACCCTAACCCTAACCCTAAGCCTAACCCTAACCCTAGGCTACCCTTGACTGCTTCTGCCTCCAATAGATTTCCTAAGCACTAGTGTTTTAAGGAACAGCTTAAAAAGAGAATCCTAATGTGATTTCTTTATAATGGGTGTGTTCCTTATCTTATCCTAGTGTCTAAACTCTTCTCCATGGCTGGACCCCCAAATAATATTCCTTTACGTGCGAAGGGGTATCTAGAGAATGGGATAGGTTTAATAACAACCCTAACCCTAACCCGTATCCTAACCCTAACCCCTACCCTAACCCTAACATGTACCCTAATCCTAACCCGTACCCTAAACCGAGCCCTAACCCTAACTCTAACCCTAACCCTAACCCTAACCCATACCCTACACCGTACAAGGACCCCTCCCCGAACCCGTACCCTAAACCGTACCCTAAACCTAACCCTAAGCCTAACCCTAACCCTAGGCTACCCTTGACTGCTTCTGCCTCCAATAGATTTCCTAAGCACTAGTGTTTTAAGGAACAGCTTAAAAAGAGAATCCTAATGTGATTTCTGTATAATGGGTGTGTTCCTTATCTTATCCTAGTGTCTAAACTCTTCTCCATGGCTGGACCCCCAAAAAATATTCCTTTACGTGCTAAGGGGTATCTAGAGAGTGGGATAGTTTTAATAACTACCCTAACCCTAACGCGTATCCTAACCCTAACCCCTACCCTAAACCTAACACGTAACCTAATCCTAAGCCGTACCCTAAACCGAGCCCTAACTCTAACACTAACCCTAACCCTAACCCTAACCCATACCCTACACCGTACACGGACCCCTCCCCGAACCCGTACCCTAAGCCGTACCCTAACCCTAACCCTAAGCCTAACCCTAACCCTAGGCTACCCTTGACTGCTTCTGCCTCCAATAGATTTCCTAAGCACTAGTGTTTTAAGGAACAGCTTAAAAAGAGAATCCTAATGTGATTTCTTTATAATGGGTGTGTTCCTTATCTTATCCTAGTGTCTAAACTCTTCTCCATGGCTGGACCCCCAAATAATATTCCTTTATGTGCTAAGGGGTATCTAGAGAATGGGATAGTTTTAATAACAACCCTAACCCTAACGCGTATCCTAACCCTAACCCCTACCCTAACCCTAACACGTACCCTAATCCTAACCCGTACCCTAAACCGAGCCCTAACCCTAACACTAACCCTAACCCTAACCCTAACGCATAACCTACACCGTACACGGACCCCTCCCCGAACCCGTACCCTAAGCCGTACCCTAACCCTAACCCTAAGCCTAACCCTAACCCTAGGCTACCCTTGACTGCTTCTGCCTCCAATAGATTTCCTAAGCACTAGTGTTTTAAGGAACAGCTTAAAAAGAGAATCCTAATGTGATTTCTGTATAATGGGTGTGTTCCTTATCTTATCCTAGTGTCTAAACTCTTCTCCATGGCTGGACCCCCAAATAATATTCCTTTACGTGCTAAGGGGTATCTAGAGAATGGGATAGGTTTAATAACAACCCTAACCCTAACGCGTTTCATAACCCTAACCCCTACCCTAACCCTAACATGTACCCTAATCGTAACCCGTACCCTAAACCGAGCCCTAACCCTAACACTAACCCTAACCCTAACCCTAACCCATACCCTACACCGTACACGGACCCCTCCCCGAACCCGTACCATAAGCCGTACCCTAACCCTAACCCTAAGCCTAACCCTAACCCTAGGCTACCCTTGACTGCTTCTGCTTCCAATAGATTTCCTAAGCACTAGTGTTTTAAGGAACAGCTTAAAAAGAGAATCCTAATGTGATTTCTTTATAATGGGTGTGTTCCATATCTTATCCTAGTGTCTAAATTCTTCTCCATGGCTGGACCCCCAAATAATATTCCTTTACGTGCTAAGGGGTATCTAGAGAGTGGGATAGGTTTAATAACTACCCTAACCCTAACGCGTACCCTAACCCTAACCCCTACCCTAAACCTAACAAGTACTCTAATCCTAACCCGTACCCTAAAATGAGCCCTAACCCTAACACTAACCCTAACCCTAACCCTAACCCATACCCTACACCGTACACGGACCCCTCCCCGAACCCGTACCCTAAGCCGTACCCTAACCCTAACCCTAAGCCTAACCCTAACCCTAGGCTACCCTTGACTGCTTCTGCCTCCAATAGATTTCCTAAGCACTAGTGTTTTAAGGAACAGCTTAAAAAGAGAATCCTAATGTGATTTCTTTATAATGGGTGTGTTCCTTATCTTATCCTAGTGTCTAAACTCTTCTCCATGGCTGGTCCTCCAAATAATATTCCTTTACGTGCTAAGGGGTAGCTAGAGAGTGGGATAGGTTTAATAACTACCCTAACCCTAACACGTACCCTTACCCTAACACTTACCCTAACCCTAACACGTACCCTAATCCTAACCCGTACCCTAAACCGAGCCCTAACCCTAACACTAACCCTAACCCTAACCCTAACCCATACCCTACACCGTACACGGACCCCTCACCGAACCCGTACCCTAAGCCGTACCCTAACCCTAACCCTAAGCCTAACCCTAACCCTAGGCTACCCTTGACTGCTTCTGCCTCCAATAGATTTCCTAAGCACTAGTGTTTTAAGGAACAGCTTAAAAAGAGAATCCTAACGTGATTTCTTTATAATGGGTGTGTTCCTTATCTTATCCTAGTGTCTAAATTCTTCTCCATGGCTGGACCCCCAAATAATATTCCTTTACTTGCTAAGGGGTATCTAGAGAGTGGGATAGGTTTAATAACTACCCTAACCCTAACGCGTACCCTAACCCTAACCCCTACCCTAAACCTAACACGTACTCTAATCCTAACCCGTTCCCTAAAATGAGCCCTAACCCTAACACTAACCCTAACCCTAACCCTAACCCATACCCTACACCGTACACGGACCCCTCCCCGAACCCGTACCCTAAGCCGTACCCTAACCCTAACCCTAAGCCTAACCCTAACCCTAGGCTACCCTTGACTGCTTCTGCCTCCAATAGATTTCCTAAGCACTAGTGTTTTAAGGAACAGCTTAAAAAGAGAATCCTAATGTGATTTCTTTATAATGGGTGTGTTCCTTATCTTATCCTAGTGTCTAAACTCTTCTCCATGGCTGGACCCCCAAATAATATTCCTTTACGTGCTAAGGGGTATCTAGAGAGTGGGATAGGTTTAATAACTACCCTAACCCTAACGCGTACCCTAACCCTAACCCCTACCCTAAACCTAACACGTACTCTAATCCTAACCCATACCCTAAAATGAGCCCTAAACCTAACACTAACCCTAACCCTAACCCTAAACCATACCCTACACCGTACACGGACCCCTCCCCGAACCCGTACCCTAAGCCGTACCCTAACCCTAACCCTAAGCCTAACCCTTACCCTAGGCTACCCTTGACTGCTTCTGCCTCCAATAGATTTCCTAAGCACTAGTGTTTTAAGGAACAGCTTAAAAAGAGAATCCTAACGTGATTTCTTTATAATGGGTGTGTTCCTTATCTTATCCTAGTGTCTAAATTCTTCTCCATGGCTGGACCCCCAAATAATATTCCTTTACTTGCTAAGGGGTATCTAGAGAGTGGGATAGGTTTAATAACTACCCTAACCCTAACGCGTACCCTAACCCTAACCCCTACCCTAAACCTAACACGTACTCTAATCCTAACCCGTTCCCTAAAATGAGCCCTAACCCTAACACTAACCCTAACCCTAACCCTAACCCATACCCTACACCGTACACGGACCCCTCCCCGAACCCGTACCCTAAGCCGTACCCTAACCCTAACCCTAAGCCTAACCCTAACCCTAGGCTACCCTTGACTGCTTCTGCCTCCAATAGATTTCCTAAGCACTAGTGTTTTAAGGAACAGCTTAAAAAGAGAATCCTAACGTGATTTCTTTATAATGGGTGTGTTCCTTATCTTATCCTAGGGTCTAAATTCTTCTCCATGGCTGGACCCCCAAATAATATTCCTTTACTTGCTAAGGGGTATCTAGAGAGTGGGATAGGTTTAATAACTACCCTAACCCTAACGCGTACCCTAACCCTAACCCCTACCCTACACCTAACACGTACTCTAATCCTAACCCGTTCCCTAAAATGAGCCCTAACCCTAACACTAACCCTAACCCTAACCCTAACCCATACCCTACACCGTACACGGACCCCTCCCCGAACCCGTACCCTAAGCCGTACCCTAACCCTCACCCTAAGCCTAACCCTAACCCTAGGCTACCCTTGACTGCTTCTGCCTCCAATAGATTTCCTAAGCACTAGTGTTTTAAGGAACAGCTTAAAAAGAGAATCCTAATGTGATTTCTTTATAATGGGTGTGTTCCTTATCTTATCCTAGTGTCTAAACTCTTCTCCATGGCTGGACCCCCAAATAATATTCCTTTACGTGCTAAGGGGTATCTAGAGAGTGGGATAGGTTTAATAACTACCCTAACCCTAACGCGTACCCTAACCCTAACCCCTACCCTAAACCTAACACGTACTCTAATCCTAACCCGTACCCTAAAATGAGCCCTAACCCTAACACTAACCCTAACCCTAACCCTAAACCATACCCTACACCGTACACGGACCCCTCCCCGAACCCGTACCCTAAGCCGTACCCTAACCCTAACCCTAAGCCTAACCCTAACCCTAGGCTACCCTTGACTGCTTCTGCCTCCAATAGATTTCCTAAGCACTAGTGTTTTAAGGAACAGCTTAAAAAGAGAATCCTAATGTGATTTCTTTATAATGGGTGTGTTCCTTATCTTATCCTAGTGTCTAAACTCTTCTCCATGGCTGGACCCCCAAATAATATTCCTTTACGTGCTAACGGGTATCTAGAGAGTGGGATAGGTTTAATAACTACCCTAACCCTAACGCGTATCCTAACCCTAACCCCTACCCTAAACCTAACACGTACCCTAATCCTAACCCGTACCCTAAACCGAGCCCTAACCCTAACACTAACCCTAACCCTAACCCTAACCCATACCCTACACCGTACACGGACCCCTCCCCGAACCCGTACCCTAAGCCGTACCCTAACCCTAACCCTAAGCCTAACCCTAACCCTAGGCTACCCTTGACTGCTTCTGCCTCCAATAGATTTCCTAAGCACTAGTGTTTTAAGGAACAGCTTAAAAAGAGAATCCTAATGTGATTTCTTTATAATGGGTGTGTTCCTTATCTTATCCTAGTGTCTAAACTCTTCTCCATGGCTGGACCCCCAAATAATATTCCTTTATGTGCTAAGGGGTATCTAGAGAATGGGATAGTTTTAATAACAACCCTAACCCTAACGCGTATCCTAACCCTAACCCCTACCCTAACCCTAACACGTACCCTAATCCTAACCCGTACCCTAAACCGAGCCCTAACCCTAACACTAACCCTAACCCTAACCCTAACGCATAACCTACACCGTACACGGACCCCTCCCCGAACCCGTACCCTAAGCCGTACCCTAACCCTAACCCTAAGCCTAACCCTAACCCTAGGCTACCCTTGACTGCTTCTGCCTCCAATAGATTTCCTAAGCACTAGTGTTTTAAGGAACAGCTTAAAAAGAGAATCCTAATGTGATTTCTGTATAATGGGTGTGTTCCTTATCTTATCCTAGTGTCTAAACTCTTCTCCATGGCTGGACCCCCAAATAATATTCCTTTACGTGCTAAGGGGTATCTAGAGAGTGGGATAGGTTTAATAACTACCCTAACCCTAACGCGTACCCTAACCCTAACCCCTACCCTAAACCTAACACGTACTCTAATCCTAACCCGTACCCTAAAATGAGCCCTAACCCTAACACTAACCCTAACCCTAACCCTAAACCATACCCTACACCGTACACGGACCCCTCCCCGAACCCGTACCCTAAGCCGTACCCTAACCCTAACCCTAAGCCTAACCCTAACCCTAGGCTACCCTTGACTGCTTCTGCCTCCAAAAGATTTCCTAAGCACTAGTGTTTTAAGGAACAGCTTAAAAATAGAATCCTAATGTGATTTCTGTATAATGGGTGTGTTCCTTATCTTATCCTAGTGTCTAAACTCTTCTCCATGGCTGGACCCCCAAATAATATTCCTTTACGTGCTAAGGGGTATCTAGAGAATGGGATAGGTTTAATAACAACCCTAACCCTAACGCGTATACTAACCCTAACCCCTACCCTAACCCTAACACGTACCCTAATCCTAACCCGTACCCTAAACCGAGCCCTAACCCTAACACTAACCCTAACCCTAACCCTAACCCATACCCTACACCGTACACGGACCCCTCCCCGAACCCGTACCCTAAGCCGTACCCTAACCCTAACCCTAACCCTAACCCTAACCCTAGGCTACCCTTGACTGCTTCTGCCTCCAATAGATTTCCTAAGCACTAGTGTTTTAAGGAACAGCTTAAAAAGAGAATCCTAATGTGATTTCTGTATAATGGGTGTGTTCCTTATCTTATCCTAGTGTCTAAACTCTTCTCCATGGCTGGACCCCCAAATAATATTCCTTTACGTGCTAAGGGGTATCTAGAGAATGGGATAGGTTTAATAACAACCCTAACCCTAACGCGTTTCATAACCCTAACCGCTACCCTAACCCTAACATGTACCCTAATCGTAACCCGTACCCTAAACCGAGCCCTAACCCTAACACTAACCCTAACCCTAACCCTAACCCATACCCTACACCGTACACGGACCCCTCCCCGAACCCGTACCATAAGCCGTACCCTAACCCTAACCCTAAGCCTAACCCTAACCCTAGGCTACCCTTGACTGCTTCTGCTTCCAATAGATTTCCTAAGCACTAGTGTTTTAAGGAACAGCTTAAAAAGAGAATCATAATGTGATTTCTTTATAATGGGTGTGTTCCATATCTTATCCTAGTGTCTAAATTCTTCTCCATGGCTGGACCCCCAAATAATATTCCTTTACGTGCTAAGGGGTATCTAGAGAGTGGGATAGGTTTAATAACTACCCTAACCCTAACGCGTACCCTAACCCTAACCCCTACCCTAAACCTAACAAGTACTCTAATCCTAACCCGTACCCTAAAATGAGCCCTAACCCTAACACTAACCCTAACCCTAACCCTAACCCATACCCTACACCGTACACGGACCCCTCCCCGAACCCGTACCCTAAGCCGTACCCTAACCCTAACCCTAAGCCTAACCCTAACCCTAGGCTACCCTTGACTGCTTCTGCCTCCAATAGATTTCCTAAGCACTAGTGTTTTAAGGAACAGCTTAAAAAGAGAATCCTAATGTGATTTCTTTATAATGGGTGTGTTCCTTATCTTATCCTAGTGTCTAAACTCTTCTCCATGGCTGGTCCTCCAAATAATATTCCTTTACGTGCTAAGGGGTAGCTAGAGAGTGGGATAGGTTTAATAACTACCCTAACCCTAACACGTACCCTTACCCTAACACTTACCCTAACCCTAACACGTACCCTAATCCTAACCCGTACCCTAAACCGAGCCCTAACCCTAACACTAACCCTAACCCTAACCCTAACCCATACCCTACACCGTACACGGACCCCTCACCGAACCCGTACCCTAAGCCGTACCCTAACCCTAACCCTAAGCCTAACCCTAACCCTAGGCTACCCTTGACTGCTTCTGCCTCCAATAGATTTCCTAAGCACTAGTGTTTTAAGGAACAGCTTAAAAAGAGAATCCTAACGTGATTTCTTTATAATGGGTGTGTTCCTTATCTTATCCTAGTGTCTAAATTCTTCTCCATGGCTGGACCCCCAAATAATATTCCTTTACTTGCTAAGGGGTATCTAGAGAGTGGGATAGGTTTAATAACTACCCTAACCCTAACGCGTACCCTAACCCTAACCCCTACCCTAAACCTAACACGTACTCTAATCCTAACCCGTTCCCTAAAATGAGCCCTAACACTAACACTAACCCTAACCCTAACCCTAACCCATACCCTACACCGTACACGGACCCCTCCCCGAACCCGTACCCTAAGCCGTACCCTAACCCTAACCCTAAGCCTAACCCTAACCCTAGGCTACCCTTGACTGCTTCTGCCTCCAATAGATTTCCTAAGCACTAGTGTTTTAAGGAACAGCTTAAAAAGAGAATCCGAATGTGATTTCTTTATAATGGGTGTGTTCCTTATCTTATCCTAGTGTCTAAACTCTTCTCCATGGCTGGACCCCCAAATAATATTCCTTTACGTGCTAAGGGGTATCTAGAGAGTGGGATAGGTTTAATAACTACCCTAACCCTAACGCGTACCCTAACCCTAACCCCTACCCTAAACCTAACACGTACTCTAATCCTAACCCATACCCTAAAATGAGCCCTAAACCTAACACTAACCCTAACCCTAACCCTAAACCATACCCTACACCGTACACGGACCCCTCCCCGAACCCGTACCCTAAGCCGTACCCTAACCCTAACCCTAAGCCTAACCCTTACCCTAGGCTACCCTTGACTGCTTCTGCCTCCAATAGATTTCCTAAGCACTAGTGTTTTAAGGAACAGCTTAAAAAGAGAATCCTAACGTGATTTCTTTATAATGGGTGTGTTCCTTATCTTATCCTAGTGTCTAAATTCTTCTCCATGGCTGGACCCCCAAATAATATTCCTTTACTTGCTAAGGGGTATCTAGAGAGTGGGATAGGTTTAATAACTACCCTAACCCTAACGCGTACCCTAACCCTAACCCCTACCCTAAACCTAACACGTACTCTAATCCTAACCCGTTCCCTAAAATGAGCCCTAACCCTAACACTAACCCTAACCCTAACCCTAACCCATACCCTACACCGTACACGGACCCCTCCCCGAACCCGTACCCTAAGCCGTACCCTAACCCTAACCCTAAGCCTAACCCTAACCCTAGGCTACCCTTGACTGCTTCTGCCTCCAATAGATTTCCTAAGCACTAGTGTTTTAAGGAACAGCTTAAAAAGAGAATCCTAACGTGATTTCTTTATAATGGGTGTGTTCCTTATCTTATCCTAGTGTCTAAATTCTTCTCCATGGCTGGACCCCCAAATAATATTCCTTTACTTGCTAAGGGGTATCTAGAGAGTGGGATAGGTTTAATAACTACCCTAACCCTAACGCGTACCCTAACCCTAACCCCTACCCTAAACCTAACACGTACTCTAATCCTAACCCGTTCCCTAAAATGAGCCCTAACCCTAACACTAACCCTAACCCTAACCCTAACCCATACCCTACACCGTACACGGACCCCTCCCCGAACCCGTACCCTAAGCCGTACCCTAACCCTCACCCTAAGCCTAACCCTAACCCTAGGCTACCCTTGACTGCTTCTGCCTCCAATAGATTTCCTAAGCACTAGTGTTTTAAGGAACAGCTTAAAAAGAGAATCCTAATGTGATTTCTTTATAATGGGTGTGTTCCTTATCTTATCCTAGTGTCTAAACTCTTCTCCATGGCTGGACCCCCAAATAATATTCCTTTACGTGCTAAGGGGTATCTAGAGAGTGGGATAGGTTTAATAACTACCCTAACCCTAACGCGTACCCTAACCCTAACCCCTACCCTAAACCTAACACGTACTCTAATCCTAACCCGTACCCTAAAATGAGCCCTAACCCTAACACTAACCCTAACCCTAACCCTAAACCATACCCTACACCGTACACGGACCCCTCCCCGAACCCGTACCCTAAGCCGTACCCTAACCCTAACCCTAAGCCTAACCCTAACCCTAGGCTACCCTTGACTGCTTCTGCCTCCAATAGATTTCCTAAGCACTAGTGTTTTAAGGAACAGCTTAAAAAGAGAATCCTAATGTGATTTCTTTATAATGGGTGTGTTCCTTATCTTATCCTAGTGTCTAAACTCTTCTCCATGGCTGGACCCCCAAATAATATTCCTTTACGTGCTAACGGGTATCTAGAGAGTGGGATAGGTTTAATAACTACCCTAACCCTAACGCGTATCCTAACCCTAACCCCTACCCTAAACCTAACACGTACCCTAATCCTAACCCGTACCCTAAACCGAGCCCTAACCCTAACACTAAACCTAACCCTAACCCTAACCCATACCCTACACCGTACACGGACCCCTCCCCGAACCCGTACCCTAAGCCGTACCCTAACCCTAACCCTAAGCCTAACCCTAACCCTAGGCTACCCTTGACTGCTTCTGCCTCCAATAGATTTCCTAAGCACTAGTGTTTTAAGGAACAGCTTAAAAAGAGAATCCTAACGTGATTTCTTTATAATGGGTGTGTTCCTTATCTTATCCTAGTGTCTAAATTCTTCTCCATGGCTGGACCCCCAAATAATATTCCTTTACTTGCTAAGGGGTATCTAGACAGTGGGATAGGTTTAATAACTACCCTAACCCTAACGCGTACCCTAACCCTAACCCCTACCCTAAACCTAACACGTACTCTAATCCTAACCCGTTCCCTAAAATGAGCCCTAACCCTAACACTAACCCTAACCCTAACCCTAACCCGTACCCTACACCGTACACGGACCCCTCCCCGAACCCGTACCCTAAGCCGTACCCTAACCCTAACCCTAAGCCTAACCCTAACCCTAGGCTACCCTTGACTGCTTCTGCCTCCAATAGATTTCCTAAGCACTAGTGTTTTAAGGAACAGCTTAAAAAGAGAATCCTAATGTGATTTCTTTATAATGGGTGTGTTCCTTATCTTATCCTAGTGTCTAAACTCTTCTCCATGGCTGGACCCCCAAATAATATTCCTTTACGTGCTAAGGGGTATCTAGAGAGTGGGATAGGTTTAATAACTACCCTAACCCTAACGCGTACCCTAACCCTAACCCCTACCCTAAACCTAACACGTACTCTAATCCTAACCCGTACCCTAAAATGAGCCCTAACCCTAACACTAACCCTAACCCTAACCCTAAACCATACCCTACACCGTACACGGACCCCTCCCCGAACCCGTACCCTAAGCCGTACCCTAACCCTAACCCTAAGCCTAACCCTAACCCTAGGCTACCCTTGACTGCTTCTGCCTCCAATAGATTTCCTAAGCACTAGTGTTTTAAGGAACAGCTTAAAAAGAGAATCCTAATGTGATTTCTTTATAATGGGTGTGTTCCTTATCTTATCCTAGTGTCTAAACTCTTCTCCATGGCTGGACCCCCAAATAATATTCCTTTACGTGCGAAGGGGTATCTAGAGAATGGGATAGGTTTAATAACAACCCTAACCCTAACCCGTATCCTAACCCTAACCCCTACCCTAACCCTAACATGTACCCTAATCCTAACCCGTACCCTAAACCGAGCCCTAACCCTAACTCTAACCCTAACCCTAACCCTAACCCATACCCTACACCGTACAAGGACCCCTCCCCGAACCCGTACCCTAAACCGTACCCTAAACCTAACCCTAAGCCTAACCCTAACCCTAGGCTACCCTTGACTGCTTCTGCCTCCAATAGATTTCCTAAGCACTAGTGTTTTAAGGAACAGCTTAAAAAGAGAATCCTAATGTGATTTCTGTATAATGGGTGTGTTCCTTATCTTATCCTAGTGTCTAAACTCTTCTCCATGGCTGGACCCCCAAAAAATATTCCTTTACGTGCTAAGGGGTATCTAGAGAGTGGGATAGTTTTAATAACTACCCTAACCCTAACGCGTATCCTAACCCTAACCCCTACCCTAAACCTAACACGTAACCTAATCCTAAGCCGTACCCTAAACCGAGCCCTAACTCTAACACTAACCCTAACCCTAACCCTAACCCATACCCTACACCGTACACGGACCCCTCCCCGAACCCGTACCCTAAGCCGTACCCTAACCCTAACCCTAAGCCTAACCCTAACCCTAGGCTACCCTTGACTGCTTCTGCCTCCAATAGATTTCCTAAGCACTAGTGTTTTAAGGAACAGCTTAAAAAGAGAATCCTAATGTGATTTCTTTATAATGGGTGTGTTCCTTATCTTATCCTAGTGTCTAAACTCTTCTCCATGGCTGGACCCCCAAATAATATTCCTTTATGTGCTAAGGGGTATCTAGAGAATGGGATAGTTTTAATAACAACCCTAACCCTAACGCGTATCCTAACCCTAACCCCTACCCTAATCCTAACACGTACCCTAATCCTAACCCGTACCCTAAACCGAGCCCTAACCCTAACACTAACCCTAACCCTAACCCTAACGCATAACCTACACCGTACACGGACCCCTCCCCGAACCCGTACCCTAAGCCGTACCCTAACCCTAACCCTAAGCCTAACCCTAACCCTAGGCTACCCTTGACTGCTTCTGCCTCCAATAGATTTCCTAAGCACTAGTGTTTTAAGGAACAGCTTAAAAAGAGAATCCTAATGTGATTTCTGTATAATGGGTGTGTTCCTTATCTTATCCTAGTGTCTAAACTCTTCTCCATGGCTGGACCCCCAAATAATATTCCTTTACGTGCTAAGGGGTATCTAGAGAGTGGGATAGGTTTAATAACTACCCTAACCCTAACGCGTACCCTAACCCTAACCCCTACCCTAAACCTAACACGTACTCTAATCCTAACCCGTACCCTAAAATGAGCCCTAACACTAACACTAACCCTAACCCTAACCCTAACCCATACCCTACACCGTACACGGACCCCTCCCCGAACCCGTACCCTAAGCCGTACCCTAACCCTAACCCTAAGCCTAACCCTAACCCTAGGCTACCCTTGACTGCTTCTGCCTCCAATAGATTTCCTAAGCACTAGTGTTTTAAGGAACAGCTTAAAAAGAGAATCCTACTGTGATTTCTTTATAATGGGTGTGTTCCTTATCTTATCCTAGTGTCTAAACTCTTCTCCATGGCTGGACCCCCAAATAATATTCCTTTACGTGCTAAGGGGTATCTAGAAAATGGGATAGTTTTAATAACAACCCTAACCCTAACGCGTATCCTAACCCTAACCCCTACCCTAACCCTAACACGTACCCTAATCCTAACCCGTACCCTAAACCGAGCCCTAACCCTAACACTAACCCTAACCCTAACCCTAACCCATACCCTACACCGTACACGGACCCCTCCCCGAACCCGTACCCTAAGCCGTACCCTAACCCTAACCCTAAGCCTAAACCTAACCCTAGGCTACCCTTGACTGCTTCTGCCTCCAATAGATTTCCTAAGCACTAGTGTTTTAAGGAACAGCTTAAAAAGAGAATCCTAATGTGATTTCTGTATAATGGGTGTGTTCCTTATCTTATCCTAGTGTCTAAACTCTTCTCCATGGCTGGACCCCCAAATAATATTCCTTTACGTGCTAAGGGGTATCTAGAGAATGGGATAGGTTTAATAACAACCCTAACCCTAACGCGTATACTAACCCTAACCCCTACCCTAACCCTAACACGTACCCTAATCCTAACCCGTACCCTAAACCGAGCCCTAACCCTAACACTAACACTAACCCTAACCCTAACCCATACCCTACACCGTACACGGACCCCTCCCCGAACCCGTACCATAAGCCGTACCCTAACCCTAACCCTAAGCCTAACCCTAACCCTAGGCTACCCTTGACTGCTTCTGCTTCCAATAGATTTCCTAAGCACTAGTGTTTTAAGGAACAGCTTAAAAAGAGAATCCTAATGTGATTTCTTTATAATGGGTGTGTTCCTTATCTTATCCTAGTGTCTAAATTCTTCTCCATGGCTGGACCCCCAAATAATATTCCTTTACGTGCTAAGGGGTATCTAGAGAGTGGGATAGGTTTAATAACTACCCTAACCCTAACGCGTACCCTAACCCTAACCCCTACCCTAAACCTAACAAGTACTCTAATCCTAACCCGTACCCTAAAATGAGCCCTAACCCTAACACTAACCCTAACCCTAACCCTAACCCATACCCTACACCGTACACGGACCCCTCCCCGAACCCGTACCCTAAGCCGTACCCTAACCCTAACCCTAAGCCTAACCCTAACCCTAGGCTACCCTTGACTGCTTCTGCCTCCAATAGATTTCCTAAGCACTAGTGTTTTAAGGAACAGCTTAAAAAGAGAATCCTAATGTGATTTCTTTATAATGGGTGTGTTCCTTATCTTATCCTAGTGTCTAAACTCTTCTCCATGGCTGGTCCTCCAAATAATATTCCTTTACGTGCTAAGGGGTAGCTAGAGAGTGGGATAGGTTTAATAACTACCCTAACCCTAACACGTACCCTTACCCTAACACTTACCCTAACCCTAACACGTACCCTAATCCTAACCCGTACCCTAAACCGAGCCCTAACCCTAACACTAACCCTAACCCTAACCCTAACCCATACCCTACACCGTACACGGACCCCTCACCGAACCCGTACCCTAAGCCGTACCCTAACCCTAACCCTAAGCCTAACCCTAACCCTAGGCTACCCTTGACTGCTTCTGCCTCCAATAGATTTCCTAAGCACTAGTGTTTTAAGGAACAGCTTATAAAGAGAATCCGAATGTGATTTCTTTATAATGGGTGTGTTCCTTATCTTATCCTAGTGTCTAAACTCTTCTCCATGGCTGGACCCCCAAATAATATTCCTTTACGTGCTAAGGGGTATCTAGAGAATGGGATAGGTTTAATAACAACCCTAACCCTAAAGCGTATCCTAACCCTAACCCCTACCCTAACCCTAACATGTACCCTAAGCCTAACCCGTACCCTAAACCGAGCCCTAACCCTAACACTAACCCTAACCCTAACCCTAACCCATACCCTACACCGTACACGGACCCCTCCCCGAACCCGTACCCTAAGCCGTACCCTAACCCTAACCCTAAGCCTAACCCTAACCCTAGGCTACCCTTGACTGCTTCTGCCTCCAATAGATTTCCTAAGCACTAGTGTTTTAAGGAACAGCTTAAAAAGAGAATCCTAATGTGATTTCTGTATAATGGGTGTGTTCCTTATCTTATCCTAGTGTCTAAACTCTTCTCCATGGCTGGACCCCCAAATAATATTCCTTTACGTGCTAAGGGGTATCTAGAGAGTGGGATAGGTTTAATAACTACCCTAACCCTAACACGTATCCTAACCCTAACCCCTACCCTAAACCTAACACGTACCCTAATCCTAACCCGTACCCTAAACCGAGCCCTAACCCTAACACTAACCCTAACCCTAACCCTAACCCATACCCTACACCGTACACGGACCCCTCCCCGAACCCATACCCTAAGCCGTACCCTAACCCTAACCCTAAGCCTAACCCTAACCCTAGGCTACCCTTGACTGCTTCTGCCTCCAATAGATTTCCTAAGCAATAGTGTTTTAAGGAACAGCTTAAAAAGAGAATCCTAATGTGATTTCTTTATAATGGGTGTGTTCCTTATCTTATCCTAGTGTCTAAACTCTTCTCCATGGCTGGACCCCCAAATAATATTCCTTTACGTGCTAACGGGTATCTAGAGAGTGGGATAGGTTTAATAACTACCCTAACCCTAACGCGTATACTAACCCTAACCCCTACCCTAAACCTAACACGTACCCTAAACCTAACCCGTACCCTATACCGAGCCCTAACCCTAACACTAACCCTAACCCTAACCCTAACCCATACCCTACACCGTACACGGACCCCTCCCCGAACCCGTACCCTAAGCCGTACCCTAACCCTAACCCTAAGCCTAACCCTAACCCTAGGCTACCCTTGACTGCTTCTGCCTCCAATAGATTTCCTAAGCACTAGTGTTTTAAGGAACAGCTTAAAAAGATAATCCTAACGTGATTTCTTTATAATGGGTGTGTTCCTTATCTTATCCTAGTGTCTAAATTCTTCTCCATGGCTGGACCCCCAAATAATATTCCTTTACTTGCTAAGGGGTATCTAGAGAGTGGGATAGGTTTAATAACAACCCTAACCCTAACGCGTATCCTAACCCTAACCCCTACCCTAACCCTAACACGTACTCTAATCCTAACCCGTACCCTAAAATGAGCCCTAACCCTAACACTAACCCTAACCCTAACCCTAACCCATACCCTACACCGTACACGGACCCCTCCCCGAACCCGTACCCTAAGCCGTACCCTAACCCTAACCCTAAGCCTAACCCTAACCCTAGGCTACCCTTGACTGCTTCTGCCTCCAATAGATTTCCTAAGCACTAGTGTTTTAAGGAACAGCTTAAAAAGAGAATCCTAATGTGATTTCTGTATAATGGGTGTGTTCCTTATCTTATCCTAGTGTCTAAACTCTTCTCCATGGCTGGACCCCCAAATAATATTCCTTTACGTGCTAAGGGGTATCTAGAGAATGGGATAGGTTTAATAACTACCCTAACCCTAACGCGTTTCCTAACCCTAACCCCTACCCTAACCCTAACATGTACCCTAATCGTAACCCGTACCCTAAACCGAGCCCTAACCCTAACACTAACCCTAACCCTAACCCTAACCCATACCCTACACCGTACACGGACCCCTCCCCGAACCCGTACCATAAGCCGTACCCTAACCCTAACCCTAAGCCTAACCCTAACCCTAGGCTACCCTTGACTGCTTCTGCTTCCAATAGATTTCCTAAGCACTAGTGTTTTAAGGAACAGCTTAAAAAGAGAATCCTAATGTGATTTCTTTATAATGGGTGTGTTCCGTATCTTATCCTAGTGTCTAAATTCTTCTCCATGGCTGGACCCCCAAATAATATTCCTTTACGTGCTAAGGGGTATCTAGAGAGTGGGATAGGTTTAATAACTACCCTAACCCTAACGCGTACCCTAACCCTAACCCCTACCCTAAACCTAACAAGTACTCTAATCCTAACCCGTACCCTAAAATGAGCCCTAACCCTAACACTAACCCTAACCCTAACCCTAACCCATACCCTACACCGTACACGGACCCCTCCCCGAACCCGTACCCTAAGCCGTACCCTAACCCTAACCCTAAGCCTAACCCTAACCCTAGGCTACCCTTGACTGCTTCTGCCTCCAATAGATTTCCTAAGCACTAGTGTTTTAAGGAACAGCTTAAAAAGAGAATCCTAATGTGATTTCTTTATAATGGGTGTGTTCCTTATCTTATCCTAGTGTCTAAACTCTTCTCCATGGCTGGTCCTCCAAATAATATTCCTTTACGTGCTAAGGGGTAGCTAGAGAGTGGGATAGGTTTAATAACTACCCTAACCCTAACACGTACCCTTACCCTAACACTTACCCTAACCCTAACACGTACCCTAATTCTAACCCGTACCCTAAACCGAGCCCTAACCCTAACACTAACCCTAAACCTAACCCTAACCCATACCCTACACCGTACACGGACCCCTCACCGAACCCGTACCCTAAGCCGTACCCTAACCCTAACCCTAAGCCTAACGCTAACCCTAGGCTACCCTTGACTGCTTCTGCCTCCAATAGATTTCCTAAGCACTAGTGTTTTAAGGAACAGCTTATAAAGAGAATCCGAATGTGATTTCTTTATAATGGGTGTGTTCCTTATCTTATCCTAGTGTCTAAACTCTTCTCCATGGCTGGACCCCCAAATAATATTCCTTTACGTGCTAAGGGGTATCTAGAGAATGGGATAGGTTTAATAACAACCCTAACTCTAAAGCGTATCCTAACCCTAACCCCTACCCTAACCCTAACATGTACCCTAATCCTAACCCGTACCCTAAACCGAGCCCTAACCCTAACACTAACCCTAACCCTAACCCTAACCCATACCCTACACCGTACACGGACCCCTCCCCGAACCCGTACCCTAAGCCGTACCCTAACCCTAACCCTAAGCCTAACCCTAACCCTAGGCTACCCTTGACTGCTTCTGCCTCCAATAGATTTCCTAAGCACTAGTGTTTTAAGGAACAGCTTAAAAAGAGAATCCTAATGTGATTTCTGTATAATGGGTGTGTTCCTTATCTTATCCTAGTGTCTAAACTCTTCTCCATGGCTGGACCCCCAAATAATATTCCTTTACGTGCTAAGGGGTATCTAGAGAGTGGGATAGGTTTAATAACTACCCTAACCCTAACACGTATCCTAACCCTAACCCCTACCCTAAACCTAACACGTACCCTAATCCTAACCCGTACCCTAAACCGAGCCCTAACCCTAACACTAACCCTAACCCTAACCCTAACCCATACCCTACACCGTACACGGACCCCTCCCCGAACCCATACCCTAAGCCGTACCCTAACCCTAACCCTAAGCCTAACCCTAACCCTAGGCTACCCTTGACTGCTTCTGCCTCCAATAGATTTCCTAAGCAATAGTGTTTTAAGGAACAGCTTAAAAAGAGAATCCTAATGTGATTTCTTTATAATGGGTGTGTTCCTTATCTTATCCTAGTGTCTAAACTCTTCTCCATGGCTGGACCCCCAAATAATATTCCTTTACGTGCTAACGGGTATCTAGAGAGTGGGATAGGTTTAATAACTACCCTAACCCTAACGCGTATACTAACCCTAACCCCTACCCTAAACCTAACACGTACCCTAAACCTAACCCGTACCCTATACCGAGCCCTAACCCTAACACTAACCCTAACCCTAACCGTAACCCATACCCTACACCGTACACGGACCCCTCCCCGAACCCGTACCCTAAGCCGTACCCTAACCCTAACCCTAAGCCTAACCCTAACCCTAGGCTACCCTTGACTGCTTCTGCCTCCAATAGATTTCCTAAGCACTAGTGTTTTAAGGAACAGCTTAAAAAGAGAATCCTAACGTGATTTCTTTATAATGGGTGTGTTCCTTATCTTATCCTAGTGTCTAAATTCTTCTCCATGGCTGGACCCCCAAATAATATTCCTTTACTTGCTAAGGGGTATCTAGAGAGTGGGATAGGTTTAATAACTACCCTAACCCTAACGCGTACCCTAACCCTAACCCCTACCCTAAACCTAACACGTACTCTAATCCTAACCCGTTCCCTAAAATGAGCCCTAACCCTAACACTAACCCTAACCCTAACCCTAACCCATACCCTACACCGTACACGGACCCCTCCCCGAACCCGTACCCTAAGCCGTACCCTAACCCTCACCCTAAGCCTAACCCTAACCCTAGGCTACCCTTGACTGCTTCTGCCTCCAATAGATTTCCTAAGCACTAGTGTTTTAAGGAACAGCTTAAAAAGAGAATCCTAATGTGATTTCTTTATAATGGGTGTGTTCCTTATCTTATCCTAGTGTCTAAACTCTTCTCCATGGCTGGACCCCCAAATAATATTCCTTTACGTGCTAAGGGGTATCTAGAGAGTGGGATAGGTTTAATAACTACCCTAACCCTAACGCGTACCCTAAACCTAACCCCTAACCTAAACCTAACACGTACTCTAATCCTAACCCGTACCCTAAAATGAGCCCTAACCCTAACACTAACCCTAACCCTAACCCTAAACCATACCCTACACCGTACACGGACCCCTCCCCGAACCCGTACCCTAAGCCGTACCCTAACCCTAACCCTAAGCCTAACCCTAACCCTAGGCTACCCTTGACTGCTTCTGCCTCCAATAGATTTCCTAAGCACTAGTGTTTTAAGGAACAGCTTAAAAAGAGAATCCTAATGTGATTTCTTTATAATGGGTGTGTTCCTTATCTTATCCTAGTGTCTAAACTCTTCTCCATGGCTGGACCCCCAAATAATATTCCTTTACGTGCTAACGGGTATCTAGAGAGTGGGATAGGTTTAATAACTACCCTAACCCTAACGCGTATCCTAACCCTAACCCCTACCCTAAACCTAACACGTACCCTAATCCTAACCCGTACCCTAAACCGAGCCCTAACCCTAACACTAACCCTAACCCTAACCCTAACCCATACCCTACACCGTACACGGACCCCTCCCCGAACCCGTACCCTAAGCCGTACCCTAACCCTAACCCTAAGCCTAACCCTAACCCTAGGCTACCCTTGACTGCTTCTGCCTCCAATAGATTTCCTAAGCACTAGTGTTTTAAGGAACAGCTTAAAAAGAGAATCCTAACGTGATTTCTTTATAATGGGTGTGTTCCTTATCTTATCCTAGTGTCTAAATTCTTCTCCATGGCTGGACCCCCAAATAATATTCCTTTACTTGCTAAGGGGTATCTAGACAGTGGGATAGGTTTAATAACTACCCTAACCCTAACGCGTACCCTAACCCTAACCCCTACCCTAAACCTAACACGTACTCTAATCCTAACCCGTTCCCTAAAATGAGCCCTAACCCTAACACTAACCCTAACCCTAACCCTAACCCATACCCTACACCGTACACGGACCCCTCCCCGAACCCGTACCCTAAGCCGTACCCTAACCCTAACCCTAAGCCTAACCCTAACCCTAGGCTACCCTTGACTGCTTCTGCCTCCAATAGATTTCCTAAGCACTAGTGTTTTAAGGAACAGCTTAAAAAGAGAATCCTAATGTGATTTCTTTATAATGGGTGTGTTCCTTATCTTATCCTAGTGTCTAAACTCTTCTCCATGGCTGGACCCCCAAATAATATTCCTTTACGTGCTAAGGGGTATCTAGAGAGTGGGATAGGTTTAATAACTACCCTAACCCTAACGCGTACCCTAACCCTAACCCCTACCCTAAACCTAACACGTACCCTAATCCTAACCCGTACCCTAAAATGAGCCCTAACCCTAACACTAACCCTAACCCTAACCCTAAACCATACCCTACACCGTACACGGACCCCTCCCCGAACCCGTACCCTAAGCCGTACCCTAACCCTAACCCTAAGCCTAACCCTAACCCTAGGCTACCCTTGACTGCTTCTGCCTCCAATAGATTTCCTAAGCACTAGTGTTTTAAGGAACAGCTTAAAAAGAGAATCCTAATGTGATTTCTTTATAATGGGTGTGTTCCTTATCTTATCCTAGTGTCTAAACTCTTCTCCATGGCTGGACCCCCAAATAATATTCCTTTACGTGCGAAGGGGTATCTAGAGAATGGGATAGGTTTAATAACAACCCTAACCCTAACCCGTATCCTAAACCTAACCCCTACCCTAACCCTAACATGTACCCTAATCCTAACCCGTACCCTAAACCGAGCCCTAACCCTAACTCTAACCCTAACCCTAACCCTAACCCATACCCTACACCGTACAAGGACCCCTCCCCGAACCCGTACCCTAAACCGTACCCTAAACCTAACCCTAAGCCTAACCCTAACCCTAGGCTACCCTTGACTGCTTCTGCCTCCAATAGATTTCCTAAGCACTAGTGTTTTAAGGAACAGCTTAAAAAGAGAATCCTAATGTGATTTCTGTATAATGGGTGTGTTCCTTATCTTATCCTAGTGTCTAAACTCTTCTCCATGGCTGGACCCCCAAAAAATATTCCTTTACGTGCTAAGGGGTATCTAGAGAGTGGGATAGTTTTAATAACTACCCTAACCCTAACGCGTATCCTAACCCTAACCCCTACCCTAAACCTAACACGTAACCTAATCCTAAGCCGTACCCTAAACCGAGCCCTAACTCTAACACTAACCCTAACCCTAACCCTAACCCATACCCTACACCGTACACGGACCCCTCCCCGAACCCGTACCCTAAGCCGTACCCTAACCCTAACCCTAAGCCTAACCCTAACCCTAGGCTACCCTTGACTGCTTCTGCCTCCAATAGATTTCCTAAGCACTAGTGTTTTAAGGAACAGCTTAAAAAGAGAATCCTAATGTGATTTCTTTATAATGGGTGTGTTCCTTATCTTATCCTAGTGTCTAAACTCTTCTCCATGGCTGGACCCCCAAATAATATTCCTTTATGTGCTAAGGGGTATCTAGAGAATGGGATAGTTTTAATAACAACCCTAACCCTAACGCGTATCCTAACCCTAACCCCTACCCTAACCCTAACACGTACCCTAATCCTAACCCGTACCCTAAACCGAGCCCTAACCCTAACACTAACCCTAACCCTAACCCTAACGCATAACCTACACCGTACACGGACCCCTCCCCGAACCCGTACCCTAAGCCGTACCCTAACCCTAACCCTAAGCCTAACCCTAACCCTAGGCTACCCTTGACTGCTTCTGCCTCCAATAGATTTCCTAAGCACTAGTGTTTTAAGGAACAGCTTAAAAAGAGAATCCTAATGTGATTTCTGTATAATGGGTGTGTTCCTTATCTTATCCTAGTGTCTAAACTCTTCTCCATGGCTGGACCCCCAAATAATATTCCTTTACGTGCTAAGGGGTATCTAGAGAGTGGGATAGGTTTAATAACTACCCTAACCCTAACGCGTACCCTAACCCTAACCCCTACCCTAAACCTAACACGTACTCTAATCCTAACCCGTACCCTAAAATGAGCCCTAACCCTAACACTAACCCTAACCCTAACCCTAACCCATACCCTACACCGTACACGGACCCCTCCACGAACCCGTACCCTAAGCCGTACCCTAACCCTAACCCTAAGCCTAACCCTAACCCTAGGCTACCCTTGACTGCTTCTGCCTCCAATAGATTTCCTAAGCACTAGTGTTTTAAGGAACAGCTTAAAAAGAGAATCCTACTGTGATTTCTTTATAATGGGTGTGTTCCTTATCTTATCCTAGTGTCTAAACTCTTCTCCATGGCTGGACCCCCAAATAATATTCCTTTACGTGCTAAGGGGTATCTAGAGAATGGGATAGTTTTAATAACAACCCTAACCCTAACGCGTATCCTAACCCTAACCCCTACCCTAACCCTAACACGTACCCTAATCCTAACCCGTACCCTAAACCGAGCCCTAACCCTAACACTAACCCTAACCCTAACCCTAACCCATACCCTACACCGTACACGGACCCCTCCCCGAACCCGTACCCTAAGCCGTACCCTAACCCTAACCCTAAGCCTAAACCTAACCCTAGGCTACCCTTGACTGCTTCTGCCTCCAATAGATTTCCTAAGCACTAGTGTTTTAAGGAACAGCTTAAAAAGAGAATCCTAATGTGATTTCTGTATAATGGGTGTGTTCCTTATCTTATCCTAGTGTCTAAACTCTTCTCCATGGCTGGACCCCCAAATAATATTCCTTTACGTGCTAAGGGGTATCTAGAGAATGGGATAGGTTTAATAACAACCCTAACCCTAACGCGTATACTAACCCTAACCCCTACCCTAACCCTAACACGTACCCTAATCCTAACCCGTACCCTAAACCGAGCCCTAACCCTAACACTAACACTAACCCTAACCCTAACCCATACCCTACACCGTACACGGACCCCTCCCCGAACCCGTACCCTAAGCCGTACCCTAACCCTAACCCTAAGCCTAACCCTAACCCTAGGCTACCCTTGACTGCTTCTGCCTCCAATAGATTTCCTAAGCACTAGTGTTTTAAGGAACAGCTTAAAAAGAGAATCCTAATGTGATTTCTGTATAATGGGTGTGTTCCTTATCTTATCCTAGTGTCTAAACTCTTCTCCATGGCTGGACCCCCAAATAATATTCCTTTACGTGCTAAGGGGTATCTAGAGAGTGGGATAGGTTTAATAACTACCCTAACCCTAACGCGTACCCTAACCCTAACCCCTACCCTAAACCTAACAAGTACTCTAATCCTAACCCGTACCCTAAAATGAGCCCTAACCCTAACACTAACCCTAACCCTAACCCTAACCCATACCCTACACCGTACATGGACCCCTCCCCGAACCCGTACCCTAAGCCGTACCCTAACCCTAACCCTAAGCCTAACCCTAACCCTAGGCTACCCTTGACTGCTTCTGCCTCCAATAGATTTCCTAAGCACTAGTGTTTTAAGGAACAGCTTAAAAAGAGAATCCTAATGTGATTTCTTTATAATGGGTGTGTTCCTTATCTTATCCTAGTGTCTAAACTCTTCTCCATGGCTGGTCCTCCAAATAATATTCCTTTACATGCTAAGGGGTAGCTAGAGAGTGGGATAGGTTTAATAACTACCCTAACCCTAACACGTACCCTTACCCTAACACTTACCCTAACCCTAACACGTACCCTAATCCTAACCCGTACCCTAAACCGAGCCCTAACCCTAACACTAACCCTAACCCTAACCCTAACCCATACCCTACACCGTACACGGACCCCTCACCGAACCCGTACCCTAAGCCGTACCCTAACCCTAACCCTAAGCCTAACCCTAACCCTAGGCTACCCTTGACTGCTTCTGCCTCCAATAGATTTCCTAAGCACTAGTGTTTTAAGGAACAGCTTATAAAGAGAATCCGAATGTGATTTCTTTATAATGGGTGTGTTCCTTATCTTATCCTAGTGTCTAAACTCTTCTCCATGGCTGGACCCCCAAATAATATTCCTTTACGTGCTAAGGGGTATCTAGAGAATGGGATAGGTTTAATAACAACCCTAACCCTAAAGCGTATCCTAACCCTAACCCCTACCCTAACCCTAACATGTACCCTAATCCTAACCCGTACCCTAAATCGAGCCCTAACCCTAACACTAACCCTAACCCTAACCCTAACCCATACCCTACACCGTACACGGACCCCTCCCCGAACCCGTACCCTAAGCCGTACCCTAACCCTAACCCTAAGCCTAACCCTAACCCTAGACTACCCTTGACTGCTTCTGCCTCCAATAGATTTCCTAAGCACTAGTGTTTTAAGGAACAGCTTAAAAAGAGAATCCTAATGTGATTTCTGTATAATGGGTGTGTTCCTTATCTTATCCTAGTGTCTAAACTCTTCTCCATGGCTGGACCCCCAAATAATATTCCTTTACGTGCTAAGGGGTATCTAGAGAGTGGGATAGGTTTAATAACTACCCTAACCCTAACGCGTATACTAACCCTAACCCCTACCGTAAACCTAACACGTACCCTAAACCTAACCCGTACCCTATACCGAGCCCTAACCCTAACACTAACCCTAACCCTAACCCTAACCCATACCCTACACCGTACACGGACCCCTCCCCGAACCCGTACCCTAAGCCGTACCCTAACCCTAACCCTAAGCCTAACCCTAACCCTAGGCTACCCTTGACTGCTTCTGCCTCCAATAGATTTCCTAAGCACTAGTGTTTTAAGGAACAGCTTAAAAAGAGAATCCTAATGTGATTTCTGTATAATGGGTGTGTTCCTTATCTTATCCTAGTGTCTAAACTCTTCTCCATGGCTGGACCCCCAAATAATATTCCTTTACGTGCTAAGGGGTATCTAGAGAATGGGATAGGTTTAATAACAACCCTAACCCTAACGCGTATACTAACCCTAACCCCTACCCTAACCCTAACACGTACCCTAATCCTAACCCGTACCCTAAACCGAGCCCTAACCCTAACACTAACCCTAACCCTAACCCTAACCCATACCCTACACCGTACACGGACCCCTCCCCGAACCCGTACCCTAAGCCGTACCCTAACCCTAACCCTAAGCCTAACCCTAACCCTAGGCTACCCTTGACTGCTTCTGCCTCCAATAGATTTCCTAAGCACTAGTGTTTTAAGGAACAGCTTAAAAAGAGAATCCTAATGTGATTTCTGTATAATGGGTGTGTTCCTTATCTTATCCTAGTGTCTAAACTCTTCTCCATGGCTGGACCCCCAAATAATATTCCTTTACGTGCTAAGGGGTATCTAGAGAATGGGATAGGTTTAATAACAACCCTAACCCTAACGCGTTTCCTAAACCTAACCCCTACCCTAACCCTAACATGTACCCTAATCGTAACCCGTACCCTAAACCGAGCCCTAACCCTAACACTAACCCTAACCCTAACCCTAACCCATACCCTACACCGTACACGGACCCCTCCCCGAACCCGTACCATAAGCCGTACCCTAACCCTAACCCTAAGCCTAACCCTAACCCTAGGCTACCCTTGACTGCTTCTGCTTCCAATAGATTTCCTAAGCACTAGTGTTTTAAGGAACAGCTTAAAAAGAGAATCCTAATGTGATTTCTTTATAATGGGTGTGTTCCTTATCTTATCCTAGTGTCTAAATTCTTCTCCATGGCTGGACCCCCAAATAATATTCCTTTACGTGCTAAGGGGTATCTAGAGAGTGGGATAGGTTTAATAACTACCCTAACCCTAACGCGTACCCTAACCCTAACCCCTACCCTAAACCTAACAAGTACTCTAATCCTAACCCGTACCCTAAAATGAGCCCTAACCCTAACACTAACCCTAACCCTAACCCTAACCCATACCCTACACCGTACACGGAACCCTCCCCGAACCCGTACCCTAAGCCGTACCCTAACCCTAACCCTAAGCCTAACCCTAACCCTAGGCTACCCTTGACTGCTTCTGCCTCCAATAGATTTCCTAAGCACTAGTGTTTTAAGGAACAGCTTAAAAAGAGAATCCTAATGTGATTTCTTTATAATGGGTGTGTTCCTTATCTTATCCTAGTGTCTAAACTCTTCTCCATGGCTGGTCCTCCAAATAATATTCCTTTACGTGCTAAGGGGTAGCTAGAGAGTGGGATAGGTTTAATAACTACCCTAACCCTAACACGTACCCTTACCCTAACACTTACCCTAACCCTAACACGTACCCTAATCCTAACCCGTACCCTAAACCGAGCCCTAACCCTAACACTAACCCTAACCCTAACCCTAACCCATACCCTACACCGTACACGGACCCCTCACCGAACCCGTACCCTAAGCCGTACCCTAACCCTAACCCTAAGCCTAACCCTAACCCTAGGCTACCCTTGACTGCTTCTGCCTCCAATAGATTTCCTAAGCACTAGTGTTTTAAGGAACAGCTTATAAAGAGAATCCGAATGTGATTTCTTTATAATGGGTGTGTTCCTTATCTTATCCTAGTGTCTAAACTCTTCTCCATGGCTGGACCCCCAAATAATATTCCTTTACGTGCTAAGGGGTATCTAGAGAATGGGATAGGTTTAATAACAACCCTAACCCTAAAGCGTATCCTAACCCTAACCCCTACCCTAACCCTAACATGTACCCTAATCCTAACCCGTACCCTAAACCGAGCCCTAACCCTAACACTAACCCTAACCCTAACCCTAACCCATACCCTACACCGTACACGGACCCCTCCCCGAACCCGTACCCTAAGCCGTACCCTAACCCTAACCCTAAGCCTAACCCTAACCCTAGGCTACCCTTGACTGCTTCTGCCTCCAATAGATTTCCTAAGCACTAGTGTTTTAAGGAACAGCTTAAAAAGAGAATCCTAATGTGATTTCTGTATAATGGGTGTGTTCCTTATCTTATCCTAGTGTCTAAACTCTTCTCCATGGCTGGACCCCCAAATAATATTCCTTTACGTGCTAAGGGGTATCTAGAGAGTGGGATAGGTTTAATAACTACCCTAACCCTAACACGTATCCTAACCCTAACCCCTACCCTAAACCTAACACGTACCCTAATCCTAACCCGTACCCTAAACCGAGCCCTAACCCTAACACTAACCCTAACCCTAACCCTAACCCATACCCTACACCGTACACGGACCCCTCCCCGAACCCATACCCTAAGCCGTACCCTAACCCTAACCCTAAGCCTAACCCTAACCCTAGGCTACCCTTGACTGCTTCTGCCTCCAATAGATTTCCTAAGCAATAGTGTTTTAAGGAACAGCTTAAAAAGAGAATCCTAATGTGATTTCTTTATAATGGGTGTGTTCCTTATCTTATCCTAGTGTCTAAACTCTTCTCCATGGCTGGACCCCCAAATAATATTCCTTTACGTGCTAACGGGTATCTAGAGAGTGGGATAGGTTTAATAACTACCCTAACCCTAACGCGTATACTAACCCTAACCCCTACCCTAAACCTAACACGTACCCTAAACCTAACCCGTACCCTATACCGAGCCCTAACCCTAACACTAACCCTAACCCTAACCCTAACCCATACCCTACACCGTACACGGACCCCTCCCCGAACCCGTACCCTAAGCCGTACCCTAACCCTAACCCTAAGCCTAACCCTAACCCTAGGCTACCCTTGACTGCTTCTGCCTCCAATAGATTTCCTAAGCACTAGTGTTTTAAGGAACAGCTTAAAAAGATAATCCTAACGTGATTTCTTTATAATGGGTGTGTTCCTTATCTTATCCTAGTGTCTAAATTCTTCTCCATGGATGGACCCCCAAATAATATTCCTTTACTTGCTAAGGGGTATCTAGAGAGTGGGATAGGTTTAATAACAACCCTAACCCTAACGCGTATCCTAACCCTAACCCCTACCCTAACCCTAACACGTACCCTAATCCTAACCCGTACCCTAAACCGAGCCCTAACCCTAACACTAACCCTAACCCTAACCCTAACCCATACCCTACACCGTACACGGACCCCTCCCCGAACCCGTACCCTAAGCCGTACCCTAACCCTAACCCTAAGCCTAACCCTAACCCTAGGCTACCCTTGACTGCTTCTGCCTCCAATAGATTTCCTAAGCACTAGTGTTTTAAGGAACAGCTTAAAAAGAGAATCCTAATGTGATTTCTGTATAATGGGTGTGTTCCTTATCTTATCCTAGTGTCTAAACTCTTCTCCATGGCTGGACCCCCAAATAATATTCCTTTACGTGCTAAGGGGTATCTAGAGAATGGGATACGTTTAATAACAACCCTAACCCTAACGCGTATACTAACCCTAACCCCTACCCTAACCCTAACACGTACCCTAATCCTAACCCGTACCCTAAACCGAGCCCTAACCCTAACACTAACCCTAACCCTAACCCTAACCCATACCCTACACCGTACACGGACCCCTCCCCGAACCCGTACCCTAAGCCGTACCCTAACCCTAACCCTAAGCCTAACCCTAACCCTAGGCTACCCTTGACTGCTTCTGCCTCCAATAGATTTCCTAAGCACTAGTGTTTTAAGGAACAGCTTAAAAAGAGAATCCTAATGTGATTTCTGTATAATGGGTGTGTTCCTTATCTTATCCTAGTGTCTAAACTCTTCTCCATGGCTGGACCCCCAAATAATATTCCTTTACGTGCTAAGGGGTATCTAGAGAATGGGATAGGTTTAATAACAACCCTAACCCTAACGCGTTTCCTAACCCTAACCCCTACCCTAACCCTAACATGTACCCTAATCGTAACCCGTACCCTAAACCGAGCCCTAACCCTAACACTAACCCTAACCCTAACCCTAACCCATACCCTACACCGTACACGGACCCCTCCCCGAACCCGTACCATAAGCCGTACCCTAACCCTAACCCTAAGCCTAACCCTAACCCTAGGCTACCCTTGACTGCTTCTGCTTCCAATAGATTTCCTAAGCACTAGTGTTTTAAGGAACAGCTTAAAAAGAGAATCCTAATGTGATTTCTTTATAATGGGTGTGTTCCGTATCTTATCCTAGTGTCTAAATTCTTCTCCATGGCTGGACCCCCAAATAATATTCCTTTACGTGCTAAGGGGTATCTAGAGAGTGGGATAGGTTTAATAACTACCCTAACCCTAACGCGTACCCTAACCCTAACCCCTACCCTAAACCTAACAAGTACTCTAATCCTAACCCGTACCCTAAAATGAGCCCTAACCCTAACACTAACCCTAACCCTAACCCTAACCCATACCCTACACCGTACACGGACCCCTCCCCGAACCCGTACCCTAAGCCGTACCCTAACCCTAACCCTAAGCCTAACCCTAACCCTAGGCTACCCTTGACTGCTTCTGCCTCCAATAGATTTCCTAAGCACTAGTGTTTTAAGGAACAGCTTAAAAAGAGAATCCTAATGTGATTTCTTTATAATGGGTGTGTTCCTTATCTTATCCTAGTGTCTAAACTCTTCTCCATGGCTGGTCCTCCAAATAATATTCCTTTACGTGCTAAGGGGTAGCTAGAGAGTGGGATAGGTTTAATAACTACCCTAACCCTAACACGTACCCTTACCCTAACACTTACCCTAACCCTAACACGTACCCTAATCCTAACCCGTACCCTAAACCGAGCCCTAACCCTAACACTAACCCTAACCCTAACCCTAACCCATACCCTACACCGTACACGGACCCCTCACCGAACCCGTACCCTAAGCCGTACCCTAACCCTAACCCTAAGCCTAACCCTAACCCTAGGCTACCCTTGACTGCTTCTGCCTCCAATAGATTTCCTAAGCACTAGTGTTTTAAGGAACAGCTTATAAAGAGAATCCGAATGTGATTTCTTTATAATGGGTGTGTTCCTTATCTTATCCTAGTGTCTAAACTCTTCTCCATGGCTGGACCCCCAAATAATATTCCTTTACGTGCTAAGGGGTATCTAGAGAATGGGATAGGTTTAATAACAACCCTAACCCTAAAGCGTATCCTAACCCTAACCCCTACCCTAAACCTAACACGTACTCTAATCCTAACCCGTACCCTAAAATGAGCCCTAACCCTAACACTAACCCTAACCCTAACCCTAAACCATACCCTACACCGTACACGGACCCCTCCCCGAACCCGTACCCTAAGCCGTACCCTAACCCTAACCCTAAGCCTAACCCTAACCCTAGGCTACCCTTGACTGCTTCTGCCTCCAATAGATTTCCTAAGCACTAGTGTTTTAAGGAACAGCTTAAAAAGAGAATCCTAATGTGATTTCTTTATAATGGGTGTGTTCCTTATCTTATCCTAGTGTCTAAACTCTTCTCCATGGCTGGACCCCCAAATAATATTCCTTTACGTGCGAAGGGGTATCTAGAGAATGGGATAGGTTTAATAACAACACTAACCCTAACGCGTATCCTAACCCTAACCCCTACCCTAACCCTAACATGTACCCTAATCCTAACCCGTACCCTAAACCGAGCCCTAACCCTAACTCTAACCCTAACCCTAACCCTAACCCATACCCTACACCGTACAAGGACCCCTCCCCGAACCCGTACCCTAAACCGTACCCTAAACCTAACACTAAGCCTAACCCTAACCCTAGGCTACCCTTGACTGCTTCTGCCTCCAATAGATTTCCTAAGCACTAGTGTTTTAAGGAACAGCTTAAAAAGAGAATCCTAATGTGATTTCTGTATAATGGGTGTGTTCCTTATCTTATCCTAGTGTCTAAACTCTTCTCCATGGCTGGACCCCCAAATAATATTCCTTTACGTGCTAAGGGGTATCTAGAGAGTGGGATAGGTTTAATAACTACCCTAACCCTAACGCGTATCCTAACCCTAACCCCTACCCTAAACCTAACAAGTACTCTAATCCTAACCCGTACCCTAAAATGAGCCCTAACCCTAACACTAACCCTAACCCTAACCCTAACCCATACCCTACACCGTACACGGACCCCTCCCCGAACCCGTACCCTAAGCCGTACCCTAACCCTAACCCTAAGCCTAACCCTAACCCTAGGCTACCCTTGACTGCTTCTGCCTCCAATAGATTTCCTAAGCACTAGTGTTTTAAGGAACAGCTTAAAAAGAGAATCCTAATGTGATTTCTTTATAATGGGTGTGTTCCTTATCTTATCCTAGTGTCTAAACTCTTCTCCATGGCTGGTCCTCCAAATAATATTCCTTTACGTGCTAAGGGGTAGCTAGAGAGTGGGATAGGTTTAATAACTACCCTAACCCTAACACGTACCCTTACCCTAACACTTACCCTAACCCTAACACGTACCCTAATCCTAACCCGTACCCTAAACCGAGCCCTAACCCTAACACTAACCCTAACCCTAACCCTAACCCATACCCTACACCGTACACGGACCCCTCACCGAACCCGTACCCTAAGCCGTACCCTAACCCTAACCCTAAGCCTAACCCTAACCCTAGGCTACCCTTTACTGCTTCTGCCTCCAATAGATTTCCTAAGCACTAGTGTTTTAAGGAACAGCTTATAAAGAGAATCCGAATGTGATTTCTTTATAATGGGTGTGTTCCTTATCTTATCCTAGTGTCTAAACTCTTCTCCATGGCTGGACCCCCAAATAATATTCCTTTACGTGCTAAGGGGTATCTAGAGAATGGGATAGGTTTAATAACAACCCTAACCCTAAAGCGTATCCTAACCCTAACCCCTACCCTAACCGTAACATGTACCCTAATCCTAACCCGTACCCTAAACCGAGCCCTAACCCTAACACTAACCCTAACCCTAACCCTAACCCATACCCTACACCGTACACGGACCCCTCCCCGAACCCGTACCCTAAGCCGTACCCTAACCCTAACCCTAAGCCTAACCCTAACCCTAGGCTACCCTTGACTGCTTCTGCCTCCAATAGATTTCCTAAGCACTAGTGTTTTAAGGAACAGCTTAAAAAGAGAATCCTAATGTGATTTCTGTATAATGGGTGTGTTCCTTATCTTATCCTAGTGTCTAAACTCTTCTCCATGGCTGGACCCCCAAATAATATTCCTTGACGTGCTAAGGGGTATCTAGAGAGTGGGATAGGTTTAATAACTACCCTAACCCTAACACGTATCCTAACCCTAACCCCTACCCTAAACCTAACACGTACCCTAATCCTAACCCGTACCCTAAACCGAGCCCTAACCCTAACACTAACCCTAACCCTAACCCTAACCCATACCCTACACCGTACACGGACCCCTCCCCGAACCCATACCCTAAGCCGTACCCTAACCCTAACCCTAAGCCTAACCCTAACCCTAGGCTACCCTTTACTGCTTCTGCCTCCAATAGATTTCCTAAGCACTAGTGTTTTAAGGAACAGCTTATAAAGAGAATCCGAATGTGATTTCTTTATAATGGGTGTGTTCCTTATCTTATCCTAGTGTCTAAACTCTTCTCCATGGCTGGACCCCCAAATAATATTCCTTTACGTGCTAAGGGGTATCTAGAGAATGGGATAGGTTTAATAACAACCCTAACCCTAAAGCGTATCCTAACCCTAACCCCTACCCTAACCCTAACACGTACCCTAATCCTAACCCGTACCCTAAACCGAGCCCTAACCCTAACACTAACCCTAACCCTAACCCTAACCCATACCCTACACCGTACACGGACCCCTCCCCGAACCCGTACCCTAAGCCGTACCATAACCCTAACCCTAAGCCTAAACCTAACCCTAGGCTACCCTTGACTGCTTCTGCCTCCAATAGATTTCCTAAGCACTAGTGTTTTAAGGAACAGCTTAAAAAGAGAATCCTAATGTGATTTCTGTATAATGGGTGTGTTCCTTATCTTATCCTAGTGTCTAAACTCTTCTCCATGGCTGGACCCCCAAATAATATTCCTTTACGTGCTAAGGGGTATCTAGAGAATGGGATAGGTTTAATAACAACCCTAACCCTAACGCGTATACTAACCCTAACCCCTACCCTAACCCTAACACGTACCCTAATCCTAACCCGTACCCTAAACCGAGCCCTAACCCTAACACTAACCCTAACCCTAACCCTAACCCATACCCTACACCGTACACGGACCCCTCCCCGAACCCATACCCTAAGCCGTACCCTAACCCTAACCCTAAGCCTAACCCTAACCCTAGGCTACCCTTGACTGCTTCTGCCTCCAATAGATTTCCTAAGCAATAGTGTTTTAAGGAACAGCTTAAAAAGAGAATCCTAATGTGATTTCTTTATAATGGGTGTGTTCCTTATCTTATCCTAGTGTCTAAACTCTTCTCCATGGCTGGACCCCCAAATAATATTCCTTTACGTGCTAACGGGTATCTAGAGAGTGGGATAGGTTTAATAACTACCCTAACCCTAACGCGTATACTAACCCTAACCCCTACCCTAAACCTAACACGTACCCTAAACCTAACCCGTACCCTATACCGAGCCCTAACCCTAAAACTAACCCTAACCCTAACCGTAACCCATACCCTACACCGTACACGGACCCCTCCCCGAACCCGTACCCTAAGCCGTACCCTAACCCTAACCCTAAGCCTAACCCTAACCCTAGGCTACCCTTGACTGCTTCTGCCTCCAATAGATTTCCTAAGCACTAGTGTTTTAAGGAACAGCTTAAAAAGATAATCCTAACGTGATTTCTTTATAATGGGTGTGTTCCTTATCTTATCCTAGTGTCTAAATTCTTCTCCATGGCTGGACCCCCAAATAATATTCCTTTACTTGCTAAGGGGTATCTAGAGAGTGGGATAGGTTTAATAACAACCCTAACCCTAACGCGTATCCTAACCCTAACCCCTACCCTAACCCTAACACGTACCCTAATCCTAACCCGTACCCTAAACCGAGCCCTAACCCTAACACTAACCCTAACCCTAACCCTAACCCATACCCTACACCGTACACGGACCCCTCCCCGAACCCGTACCCTAAGCCGTACCCTAACCCTAACCCTAAGCCTAACCCTAACCCTAGGCTACCCTTGACTGCTTCTGCCTCCAATAGATTTCCTAAGCACTAGTGTTTTAAGGAACAGCTTAAAAAGAGAATCCTAATGTGATTTCTGTATAATGGGTGTGTTCCTTATCTTATCCTAGTGTCTAAACTCTTCTCCATGGCTGGACCCCCAAATAATATTCCTTTACGTGCTAAGGGGTATCTAGAGAATGGGATACGTTTAATAACAACCCTAACCCTAACGCGTATACTAACCCTAACCCCTACCCTAACCCTAACACGTACCCTAATCCTAACCCGTACCCTAAACCGAGCCCTAACCCTAACACTAACCCTAACCCTAACCCTAACCCATACCCTACACCGTACACGGACCCCTCCCCGAACCCGTACCCTAAGCCGTACCCTAACCCTAACCCTAAGCCTAACCCTAACCCTAGGCTACCCTTGACTGCTTCTGCCTCCAATAGATTTCCTAAGCACTAGTGTTTTAAGGAACAGCTTAAAAAGAGAATCCTAATGTGATTTCTGTATAATGGGTGTGTTCCTTATCTTATCCTAGTGTCTAAACTCTTCTCCATGGCTGGACCCCCAAATAATATTCCTTTACGTGCTAAGGGGTATCTAGAGAATGGGATAGGTTTAATAACAACCCTAACCCTAACGCGTTTCCTAACCCTAACCCCTACCCTAACCCTAACATGTACCCTAATCGTAACCCGTACCCTAAACCGAGCCCTAACCCTAACACTAACCCTAACCCTAACCCTAACCCATACCCTACACCGTACACGGACCCCTCCCCGAACCCGTACCATAAGCCGTACCCTAACCCTAACCCTAAGCCTAACCCTAACCCTAGGCTACCCTTGACTGCTTCTGCTTCCAATAGATTTCCTAAGCACTAGTGTTTTAAGGAACAGCTTAAAAAGAGAATCCTAATGTGATTTCTTTATAATGGGTGTGTTCCGTATCTTATCCTAGTGTCTAAATTCTTCTCCATGGCTGGACCCCCAAATAATATTCCTTTACGTGCTAAGGGGTATCTAGAGAGTGGGATAGGTTTAATAACTACCCTAACCCTAACGCGTACCCTAACCCTAACCCCTACCCTAAACCTAACAAGTACTCTAATCCTAACCCGTACCCTAAAATGAGCCCTAACCCTAACACTAACCCTAACCCTAACCCTAAACCATACCCTACACCGTACACGGACCCCTCCCCGAACCCGTACCCTAAGCCGTACCCTAACCCTAACCCTAAGCCTAACCCTAACCCTAGGCTACCCTTGACTGCTTCTGCCTCCAATAGATTTCCTAAGCACTAGTGTTTTAAGGAACAGCTTAAAAAGAGAATCCTAATGTGATTTCTTTATAATGGGTGTGTTCCTTATCTTATCCTAGTGTCTAAACTCTTCTCCATGGCTGGTCCTCCAAATAATATTCCTTTACGTGCTAAGCGGTAGCTAGAGAGTGGGATAGGTTTAATAACTACCCTAACCCTAACACGTACCCTTACCCTAACACTTACCCTAACCCTAACACGTACCCTAATTCTAACCCGTACCCTAAACCGAGCCCTAACCCTAACACTAACCCTAAACCTAACCCTAACCCATACCCTACACCGTACACGGACCTCTCACCGAACCCGTACCCTAAGCCGTACCCTAACCCTAACCCTAAGCCTAACGCTAACCCTAGGCTACCCTTGACTGCTTCTGCCTCCAATAGATTTCCTAAGCACTAGTGTTTTAAGGAACAGCTTATAAAGAGAATCCGAATGTGATTTCTTTATAATGGGTGTGTTCCTTATCTTATCCTAGTGTCTAAACTCTTCTCCATGGCTGGACCCCCAAATAATATTCCTTTACGTGCTAAGGGGTATCTAGAGAATGGGATAGGTTTAATAACAACCCTAACTCTAAAGCGTATCCTAACCCTAACCCCTACCCTAACCCTAACATGTACCCTAATCCTAACCCGTACCCTAAACCGAGCCCTAACCCTAACACTAACCCTAACCCTAACCCTAACCCATACCCTACACCGTACACGGACCTCTCCCCGAACCCGTACCCTAAGCCGTACCCTAACCCTAACCCTAAGCCTAACCCTAACCCTAGGCTACCCTTGACTGCTTCTGCCTCCAATAGATTTCCTAAGCACTAGTGTTTTAAGGAACAGCTTAAAAAGAGAATCCTAATGTGATTTCTGTATAATGGGTGTGTTCCTTATCTTATCCTAGTGTCTAAACTCTTCTCCATGGCTGGACCCCCAAATAATATTCCTTTACGTGCTAAGGGGTATCTAGAGAGTGGGATAGGTTTAATAACTACCCTAACCCTAACACGTATCCTAACCCTAACCCCTACCCTAAACCTAACACGTACCCTAATCCTAACCCGTACCCTAAACCGAGCCCTAACCCTAACACTAACCCTAACCCTAACCCTAACCCATACCCTACACCGTACACGGACCCCTCCCCGAACCCATACCCTAAGCCGTACCCTAACCCTAACCCTAAGCCTAACCCTAACCCTAGGCTACCCTTGACTGCTTCTGCCTCCAATAGATTTCCTAAGCAATAGTGTTTTAAGGAACAGCTTAAAAAGAGAATCCTAATGTGATTTCTTTATAATGGGTGTGTTCCTTATCTTATCCTAGTGTCTAAACTCTTCTCCATGGCTGGACCCCCAAATAATATTCCTTTACGTGCTAACGGGTATCTAGAGAGTGGGATAGGTTTAATAACTACCCTAACCCTAACGCGTATACTAACCCTAACCCCTACCCTAAACCTAACACGTACCCTAAACCTAACCCGTACCCTATACCGAGCCCTAACCCTAACACTAACCCTAACCCTAACCGTAACCCATACCCTACACCGTACACGGACCCCTCCCCGAACCCGTACCCTAAGCCGTACCCTAACCCTAACCCTAAGCCTAACCCTAACCCTAGGCTACCCTTGACTGCTTCTGCCTCCAATAGATTTCCTAAGCACTAGTGTTTTAAGGAACAGCTTAAAAAGATAATCCTAACATGATTTCATTATAATGGGTGTGTTCCTTATCTTATCCTAGTGTCTAAATTCTTCTCCATGGCTGGACCCCCAAATAATATTCCTTTACTTGCTAAGGGGTATCTAGAGAGTGGGATAGGTTTAATAACAACCCTAACCCTAACGCGTATCCTAACCCTAACCCCTACCCTAACCCTAACACGTACCCTAATCCTAACCCGTACCCTAAACCGAGCCCTAACCCTAACACTAACCCTAACCCTAACCCTAACCCATACCCTACACCGTACACGGACCCCTCCCCGAACCCGTACCCTAAGCCGTACCCTAACCCTAACCCTAAGCCTAACCCTAACCCTAGGCTACCCTTGACTGCTTCTGCCTCCAATAGATTTCCTAAGCACTAGTGTTTTAAGGAACAGCTTAAAAAGAGAATCCTAATGTGATTTCTGTATAATGGGTGTGTTCCTTATCTTATCCTAGTGTCTAAACTCTTCTCCATGGCTGGACCCCCAAATAATATTCCTTTACGTGCTAAGGGGTATCTAGAGAATGGGATAGGTTTAATAACAACCCTAACCCTAACGCGTATACTAACCCTAACCCCTACCCTAACCCTAACACGTACCCTAATCCTAACCCGTACCCTAAACCGAGCCCTAACCCTAACACTAACCCTAACCCTAACCCTAACCCATACCCTACACCGTACACGGACCCCTCCCCGAACCCGTACCCTAAGCCGTACCCTAACCCTAACCCTAAGCCTAACCCTAACCCTAGGCTACCCTTGACTGCTTCTTCCTCCAATAGATTTCCTAAGCACTAGTGTTTTAAGGAACAGCTTAAAAAGATAATCCTAACGTGATTTCTTTATAATGGGTGTGTTCCTTATCTTATCCTAGTGTCTAAATTCTTCTCCATGGCTGGACCCCCAAATAATATTCCTTTACTTGCTAAGGGGTATCTAGAGAGTGGGATAGGTTTAATAACTACCCTAACCCTAACGCGTACCCTAACCCTAACCCCTACCCTAAACCTAACACGTACCCTAATCCTAACCCGTACCCTAAACCGAGCCCTAACCCTAACACTAACCCTAACCCTAACCCTAACCCATACCCTACACCGTACACGGACCCCTCCCCGAACCCATACCCTAAGCCGTACCCTAACCCTAACCCTAAGCCTAACCCTAACCCTAGGCTACCCTTGACTGCTTCTGCCTCCAATAGATTTCCTAAGCAATAGTGTTTTAAGGAACAGCTTAAAAAGAGAATCCTAATGTGATTTCTTTATAATGGGTGTGTTCCTTATCTTATCCTAGTGTCTAAACTCTTCTCCATGGCTGGACCCCCAAATAATATTCCTTTACGTGCTAACGGGTATCTAGAGAGTGGGATAGGTTTAATAACTACCCTAACCCTAACGCGTATACTAACCCTAACCCCTACCCTAAACCTAACACGTACCCTAAACCTAACCCGTACCCTATACCGAGCCCTAACCCTAACACTAACCCTAACCCTAACCGTAACCCATACCCTACACCGTACACGGACCCCTCCCCGAACCCGTACCCTAAGCCGTACCCTAACCCTAACCCTAAGCCTAACCCTAACCCTAGGCTACCCTTGACTGCTTCTGCCTCCAATAGATTTCCTAAGCACTAGTGTTTTAAGGAACAGCTTAAAAAGATAATCCTAACATGATTTCATTATAATGGGTGTGTTCCTTATCTTATCCTAGTGTCTAAATTCTTCTCCATGGCTGGACCCCCAAATAATATTCCTTTACTTGCTAAGGGGTATCTAGAGAGTGGGATAGGTTTAATAACAACCCTAACCCTAACGCGTATCCTAACCCTAACCCCTACCCTAACCCTAACACGTACCCTAATCCTAACCCGTACCCTAAACCGAGCCCTAACCCTAACACTAACCCTAACCCTAACCCTAACCCATACCCTACACCGTACACGGACCCCTCCCCGAACCCGTACCCTAAGCCGTACCCTAACCCTAACCCTAAGCCTAACCCTAACCCTAGGCTACCCTTGACTGCTTCTGCCTCCAATAGATTTCCTAAGCACTAGTGTTTTAAGGAACAGCTTAAAAAGAGAATCCTAATGTGATTTCTGTATAATGGGTGTGTTCCTTATCTTATCCTAGTGTCTAAACTCTTCTCCATGGCTGGACCCCCAAATAATATTCCTTTACGTGCTAAGGGGTATCTAGAGAATGGGATAGGTTTAATAACAACCCTAACCCTAACGCGTATACTAACCCTAACCCCTACCCTAACCCTAACACGTACCCTAATCCTAACCCGTACCCTAAACCGAGCCCTAACCCTAACACTAACCCTAACCCTAACCCTAACCCATACCCTACACCGTACACGGACCCCTCCCCGAACCCGTACCCTAAGCCGTACCCTAACCCTAACCCTAAGCCTAACCCTAACCCTAGGCTACCCTTGACTGCTTCTTCCTCCAATAGATTTCCTAAGCACTAGTGTTTTAAGGAACAGCTTAAAAAGATAATCCTAACGTGATTTCTTTATAATGGGTGTGTTCCTTATCTTATCCTAGTGTCTAAATTCTTCTCCATGGCTGGACCCCCAAATAATATTCCTTTACTTGCTAAGGGGTATCTAGAGAGTGGGATAGGTTTAATAACTACCCTAACCCTAACGCGTACCCTAACCCTAACCCCTACCCTAAACCTAACACGTACTCTAATCCTAACCCGTTCCCTAAAATGAGCCCTAACCCTAACATTAACCCTAACCCTAACCCTAACCCATACCCTACACCGTACACGGACCCCTCCCCGAACCCGTACCCTAAGCCGTACCCTAACCCTAACCCTAAGCCTAACCCTAACCCTAGGCTACCCTTGACTGCTTCTGCCTCCAATAGATTTCCTAAGCACTAGTGTTTTAAGGAACAGCTTAAAAAGAGAATCCTAACGTGATTTCTTTATAATGGGTGTGTTCCTTATCTTATCCTAGTGTCTAAATTCTTCTCCATGGCTGGACCCCCAAATAATATTCCTTTACTTGCTAAGGGGTATCTAGAGAGTGGGATAGGTTTAATAACTACCCTAACCCTAACGCGTACCCTAACCCTAACCCCTACCCTAAACCTAACACGTACTCTAATCCTAACCCGTTCCCTAAAATGAGCCCTAACCCTAACACTAACCCTAACCCTAACCCTAACCCATACCCTACACCGTACACGGACCCCTCCCCGAACCCGTACCCTAAGCCGTACCCTAACCCTAACCCTAAGCCTAACCCTAACCCTAGGCTACCCTTGACTGCTTCTGCCTCCAATAGATTTCCTAAGCACTAGTGTTTTAAGGAACAGCTTAAAAAGAGAATCCTAATGTGATTTCTTTATACTGGGTGTGTTCCTTATCTTATCCTAGTGTCTAAACTCTTCTCCATGGCTGGACCCCCAAATAATATTCCTTTACGTGCTAAGGGGTATCTAGAGAGTGGGATAGGTTTAATAACTACCCTAACCCTAACGCGTACCCTAACCCTAACCCCTACCCTAAACCTAACACGTACTCTAATCCTAACCCATACCCTAAAATGAGCCCTAAACCTAACACTAACCCTAACCCTAACCCTAAACCATACCCTACACCGTACACGGACCCCTCCCCGAACCCGTACCCTAAGCCGTACCCTAACCCTAACCCTAAGCCTAACCCTTACCCTAGGCTACCCTTGACTGCTTCTGCCTCCAATAGATTTCCTAAGCACTAGTGTTTTAAGGAACAGCTTAAAAAGAGAATCCTAACGTGATTTCTTTATAATGGGTGTGTTCCTTATCTTATCCTAGTGTCTAAATTCTTCTCCATGGCTGGACCCCCAAATAATATTCCTTTACTTGCTAAGGGGTATCTAGACAGTGGGATAGGTTTAATAACTACCCTAACCCTAACGCGTACCCTAACCCTAACCCCTACCCTAAACCTAACACGTACTCTAATCCTAACCCGTTCCCTAAAATGAGCCCTAACCCTAACACTAACCCTAACCCTAACCCTAACCCATACCCTACACCGTACACGGACCCCTCCCCGAACCCGTACCCTAAGCCGTACCCTTACCCTAACCCTAAGCCTAACCCTAACCCTAGGCTACCCTTGACTGCTTCTGCCTCCAATAGATTTCCTAAGCACTAGTGTTTTAAGGAACAGCTTAAAAAGAGAATCCTAATGTGATTTCTGTATAATGGGTGTGTTCCTTATCTTATCCTAGTGTCTAAACTCTTCTCCATGGCTGGACCCCCAAATAATATTCCTTTACGTGCTAAGGGGTATCTAGAGAATGGGATAGGTTTAATAACAACCCTAACCCTAACGCGTATACTAACCCTAACCCCTACCCTAACCCTAACACGTACCCTAATCCTAACCCGTACCCTAAACCGAGCCCTAACCCTAACACTAACCCTAACCCTAACCCTAACCCATACCCTACACCGTACACGGACCCCTCCCCGAACCCGTACCCTAAGCCGTACCCTAACCCTAACCCTAAGCCTAACCCTAACCCTAGGCTACCCTTGACTGCTTCTGCCTCCAATAGATTTCCTAAGCACTAGTGTTTTAAGGAACAGCTTAAAAAGAGAATCCTAATGTGATTTCTGTATAATGGGTGTGTTCCTTATCTTATCCTAGTGTCTAAACTCTTCTCCATGGCTGGACCCCCAAATAATATTCCTTTACGTGCTAAGGGGTATCTAGAGAATGGGATAGGTTTAATAACAACCCTAACCCTAACGCGTTTCCTAACCCTAACCCCTACCCTAACCCTAACATGTACCCTAATCGTAACCCGTACCCTAAACCGAGCCCTAACCCTAACACTAACCCTAACCCTAACCCTAACCCATACCCTACACCGTACACGGACCCCTCCCCGAACCCGTACCATAAGCCGTACCCTAACCCTAACCCTAAGCCTAACCCTAACCCTAGGCTACCCTTGACTGCTTCTGCTTCCAATAGATTTCCTAAGCACTAGTGTTTTAAGGAACAGCTTAAAAAGAGAATCCTAATGTGATTTCTTTATAATGGGTGTGTTCCGTATCTTATCCTAGTGTCTAAATTCTTCTCCATGGCTGGACCCCCAAATAATATTCCTTTACGTGCTAAGGGGTATCTAGAGAGTGGGATAGGTTTAATAACTACCCTAACCCTAACGCGTACCCTAACCCTAACCCCTACCCTAAACCTAACAAGTACTCTAATCCTAACCCGTACCCTAAAATGAGCCCTAACCCTAACACTAACCCTAACCCTAACCCTAACCCATACCCTACACCGTACACGGACCCCTCCCCGAACCCGTACCCTAAGCCGTACCCTAACCCTAACCCTAAGCCTAACGCTAACCCTAGGCTACCCTTGACTGCTTCTGCCTCCAATAGATTTCCTAAGCACTAGTGTTTTAAGGAATAGCTTATAAAGAGAATCCGAATGTGATTTCTTTATAATGGGTGTGTTCCTTATCTTATCCTAGTGTCTAAACTCTTCTCCATGGCTGGACCTCCAAATAATATTCCTTTACGTGCTAAGGGGTATCTAGAGAATGGGATAGGTTTAATAACAACCCTAACTCTAAAGCGTATCCTAACCCTAACCCCTACCCTAACCCTAACATGTACCCTAATCCTAACCCGTACCCTAAACCGAGCCCTAACCCTAACACTAAGCCTAACCCTAACCCTAACCCATACCCTACACCGTACACGGACCCCTCCCCGAACCCGTACCCTAAGCCGTACCCTAACCCTAACCCTAAGCCTAACCCTAACCCTAGGCTACCCTTGACTGCTTCTGCCTCCAATAGATTTCCTAAGCACTAGTGTTTTAAGGAACAGCTTAAAAAGAGAATCCTAATGTGATTTCTGTATAATGGGTGTGTTCCTTATCTTATCCTAGTGTCTAAACTCTTCTCCATGGCTGGACCCCCAAATAATATTCCTTTACGTGCTAAGGGGTATCTAGAGAGTGGGATAGGTTTAATAACTACCCTAACCCTAACACGTATCCTAACCCTAACCCCTACCCTAAACCTAACACGTACCCTAATCCTAACCCGTACCCTAAACCGAGCCCTAACCCTAACACTAACCCTAACCCTAACCCTAACCCATACCCTACACCGTACACGGACCCCTCCCCGAACCCATACCCTAAGCCGTACCCTAACCCTAACCCTAAGCCTAACCCTAACCCTAGGCTACCCTTGACTGCTTCTGCCTCCAATAGATTTCCTAAGCAATAGTGTTTTAAGGAACAGCTTAAAAAGAGAATCCTAATGTGATTTCTTTATAATGGGTGTGTTCCTTATCTTATCCTAGTGTCTAAACTCTTCTCCATGGCTGGACCCCCAAATAATATTCCTTTACGTGCTAACGGGTATCTAGAGAGTGGGATAGGTTTAATAACTACCCTAACCCTAACGCGTATCCTAACCCTAACCCCTACCCTAAACCTAACACGTACCCTAAACCTAACCCGTACCCTAAACCGAGCCCTAACCCTAACACTAACCCTAACCCTAACCCTAACCCATACCCTACACCGTACACGGACCCCTCCCCGAACCCGTACCCTAAGCCGTACCCTAACCCTAACCCTAAGCCTAACCCTAACCCTAGGCTACCCTTGACTGCTTCTGCCTCCAATAGATTTCCTAAGCACTAGTGTTTTAAGGAACAGCTTAAAAAGAGAATCCTAACGTGATTTCTTTATAATGGGTGTGTTCCTTATCTTATCCTAGTGTCTAAATTCTTCTCCATGGCTGGACCCCCAAATAATATTCCTTTACTTGCTAAGGGGTATCTAGAGAGTGGGATAGGTTTAATAACTACCCTAACCCTAACGCGTACCCTAACCCTAACCCCTACCCTAAACCTAACACGTACTCTAATCCTAACCCGTTCCCTAAAATGAGCCCTAACCCTAACACTAACCCTAACCCTAACCCTAACCCATACCCTACACCGTACACGGACCCCTCCCCGAACCCGTACCCTAAGCCGTACCCTAACCCTAACCCTAAGCCTAACCCTAACCCTAGGCTACCCTTGACGGCTTCTGCCTCCAATAGATTTCCTAAGCACTAGTGTTTTAAGGAACAGCTTAAAAAGAGAATCCTAATGTGATTTCTTTATAATGGGTGTGTTCCTTATCTTATCCTAGTGTCTAAACTCTTCTCCATGGCTGGACCCCCAAATAATATTCCTTTACGTGCTAAGGGGTATCTAGAGAGTGGGATAGGTTTAATAACTACCCTAACCCTAACGCGTACCCTAACCCTAACCCCTACCCTAAACCTAACACGTACTCTAATCCTAACCCATACCCTAAAATGAGCCCTAAACCTAACACTAACCCTAACCCTAACCCTAAACCATACCCTACACTGTACACGGACCCCTCCCCGAACCCGTACCCTAAGCCGTACCCTAACCCTAACCCTAAGCCTAACCCTTACCCTAGGCTACCCTTGACTGCTTCTACCTCCAATAGATTTCCTAAGCACTAGTGTTTTAAGGAACAGCTTAAAAAGAGAATCCTAACGTGATTTCTTTATAATGGGTGTGTTCCTTATCTTATCCTAGTGTCTAAATTCTTCTCCATGGCTGGACCCCCAAATAATATTCCTTTACTTGCTAAGGGGTATCTAGACAGTGGGATAGGTTTAATAACTACCCTAACCCTAACGCGTACCCTAACCCTAACCCCTACCCTAAACCTAACACGTACTCTAATCCTAACCCGTTCCCTAAAATGAGCCCTAACCCTAACACTAACCCTAACCCTAACCCTAACCCATACCCTACACCGTACACGGACCCCTCCCCGAACCCGTACCCTAAGCCGTACCCTAACCCTAACCCTAAGCCTAACCCTAACCCTAGGCTACCCTTGACTGCTTCTGCCTCCAATAGATTTCCTAAGCACTAGTGTTTTAAGGAACAGCTTAAAAAGAGAATCCTAATGTGATTTCTGTATAATGGGTGTGTTCCTTATCTTATCCTAGTGTCTAAACTCTTCTCCATGGCTGGACCCCCAAATAATATTCCTTTACGTGCTAAGGGGTATCTAGAGAATGGGATAGGTTTAATAACAACCCTAACCCTAACGCGTTTCCTAACCCTAACCCCTACCCTAACCCTAACATGTACCCTAATCGTAACCCGTACCCTAAACCGAGCCCTAACCCTAACACTAACCCTAACCCTAACCCTAACCCATACCCTACACCGTACACGGACCCCTCCCCGAACCCGTACCATAAGCCGTACCCTAACCCTAACCCTAAGCCTAACCCTAACCCTAGGCTACCCTTGACTGCTTCTGCTTCCAATAGATTTCCTAAGCACTAGTGTTTTAAGGAACAGCTTAAAAAGAGAATCCTAATGTGATTTCTTTATAATGGGTGTGTTCCGTATCTTATCCTAGTGTCTAAATTCTTCTCCATGGCTGGACCCCCAAATAATATTCCTTTACGTGCTAAGGGGTATCTAGAGAGTGGGATAGGTTTAATAACTACCCTAACCCTAACGCGTACCCTAACCCTAACCCCTACCCTAAACCTAACAAGTACTCTAATCCTAACCCGTACCCTAAAATGAGCCCTAACCCTAACACTAACCCTAACCCTAACCCTAACCCATACCCTACACCGTACACGGACCCCTCCCCGAACCCGTACCCTAAGCCATACCCTAACCCTAACCCTAAGCCTAACGCTAACCCTAGGCTACCCTTGACTGCTTCTGCCTCCAATAGATTTCCTAAGCACTAGTGTTTTAAGGAATAGCTTATAAAGAGAATCCGAGTGTGATTTCTTTATAATGGGTGTGTTCCTTATCTTATCCTAGTGTCTAAACTCTTCTCCATGGCTGGACCTCCAAATAATATTCCTTTACGTGCTAAGGGGTATCTAGAGAATGGGATAGGTTTAATAACAACCCTAACTCTAAAGCGTATCCTAACCCTAACCCCTACCCTAACCCTAACATGTACCCTAATCCTAACCCGTACCCTAAACCGAGCCCTAACCCTAACACTAAGCCTAACCCTAACCCTAACCCATACCCTACACCGTACACGGACCCCTCCCCGAACCCGTACCCTAAGCCGTACCCTAACCCTAACCCTAAGCCTAACCCTAACCCTAGGCTACCCTTGACTGCTTCTGCCTCCAATAGATTTCCTAAGCACTAGTGTTTTAAGGAACAGCTTAAAAAGAGAATCCTAATGTGATTTCTGTATAATGGGTGTGTTCCTTATCTTATCCTAGTGTCTAAACTCTTCTCCATGGCTGGACCCCCAAATAATATTCCTTTACGTGCTAAGGGGTATCTAGAGAGTGGGATAGGTTTAATAACTACCCTAACCCTAACACGTATCCTAACCCTAACCCCTACCCTAAACCTAACACGTACCCTAATCCTAACCCGTACCCTAAACCGAGCCCTAACCCTAACACTAACCCTAACCCTAACCCTAACCCATACCCTACACCGTACACGGACCCCTCCCCGAACCCATACCCTAAGCCGTACCCTAACCCTAACCCTAAGCCTAACCCTAACCCTAGGCTACCCTTGACTGCTTCTGCCTCCAATAGATTTCCTAAGCAATAGTGTTTTAAGGAACAGCTTAAAAAGAGAATCCTAATGTGATTTCTTTATAATGGGTGTGTTCCTTATCTTATCCTAGTGTCTAAACTCTTCTCCATGGCTGGACCCCCAAATAATATTCCTTTACGTGCTAACGGGTATCTAGAGAGTGGGATAGGTTTAATAACTACCCTAACCCTAACGCGTATCCTAACCCTAACCCCTACCCTAAACCTAACACGTACCCTAAACCTAACCCGTACCCTAAACCGAGCCCTAACCCTAACACTAACCCTAACCCTAACCCTAACCCATACCCTACACCGTACACGGACCCCTCCCCGAACCCGTACCCTAAGCCGTACCCTAACCCTAACCCTAAGCCTAACCCTAACCCTAGGCTACCCTTGACTGCTTCTGCCTCCAATAGATTTCCTAAGCACTAGTGTTTTAAGGAACAGCTTAAAAAGAGAATCCTAACGTGATTTCTTTATAATGGGTGTGTTCCTTATCTTATCCTAGTGTCTAAATTCTTCTCCATGGCTGGACCCCCAAATAATATTCCTTTACTTGCTAAGGGGTATCTAGAGAGTGGGATAGGTTTAATAACTACCCTAACCCTAACGCGTACCCTAACCCTAACCCCTACCCTAAACCTAACACGTACTCTAATCCTAACCCGTTCCCTAAAATGAGCCCTAACCCTAACACTAACCCTAACCCTAACCCTAACCCATACCCTACACCGTACACGGACCCCTCCCCGAACCCGTACCCTAAGCCGTACCCTAACCCTAACCCTAAGCCTAACCCTAACCCTAGGCTACCCTTGACGGCTTCTGCCTCCAATAGATTTCCTAAGCACTAGTGTTTTAAGGAACAGCTTAAAAAGAGAATCCTAATGTGATTTCTTTATAATGGGTGTGTTCCTTATCTTATCCTAGTGTCTAAACTCTTCTCCATGGCTGGACCCCCAAATAATATTCCTTTACGTGCTAAGGGGTATCTAGAGAGTGGGATAGGTTTAATAACTACCCTAACCCTAACGCGTACCCTAACCCTAACCCCTACCCTAAACCTAACACGTACTCTAATCCTAACCCATACCCTAAAATGAGCCCTAAACCTAACACTAACCCTAACCCTAACCCTAAACCATACCCTACACTGTACACGGACCCCTCCCCGAACCCGTACCCTAAGCCGTACCCTAACCCTAACCCTAAGCCTAACCCTTACCCTAGGCTACCCTTGACTGCTTCTACCTCCAATAGATTTCCTAAGCACTAGTGTTTTAAGGAACAGCTTAAAAAGAGAATCCTAACGTGATTTCTGTATAATGGGTGTGTTCCTTATCTTATCCTTGTGTCTAAACTCTTCTCCATGGCTGGACCCCCAAATAATATTCCTTTACGTGCTAAGGGGTATCTAGAGAGTGGGATAGGTTTAATAACTACCCTAACCCTAACGCGTATCCTAACCCTAACCCCTACCCTAAACCTAACACGTAACCTAATCCTAAGCCGTACCCTAAACCGAGCCCTAACTCTAACACTAACCCTAACCCTAACCCTAACCCATACCCTACACCGTACACGGACCCCTCCCCGAACCCGTACCCTAAGCCGTACCCTAACCCTAACCCTAAGCCTAACCCTAACCCTAGGCTACCCTTGACTGCTTCTGCCTCCAATAGATTTCCTAAGCACTAGTGTTTTAAGGAACAGCTTAAAAAGAGAATCCTAATGTGATTTCTTTATAATGGGTGTGTTCCTTATCTTATCCTAGTGTCTAAACTCTTCTCCATGGCTGGACCCCCAAATAATATTCCTTTACGTGCTAAGGGGTATCTAGAGAATGGGATAGTTTTAATAACAACCCTAACCCTAACGCGTATCCTAACCCTAACCCCTACCCTAACCCTAACACGTACCCTAATCCTAACCCGTACCCTAAACCGAGCCCTAACCCTAACACTAACCCTAACCCTAACCCTAACCCATAACCTACACCGTACACGGACCCCTCCCCGAACCCGTACCCTAAGCCGTACCCTAACCCTAACCCTAAGCCTAACCCTAACCCTAGGCTACCCTTGACTGCTTCTGCCTCCAATAGATTTCCTAAGCACTAGTGTTTTAAGGAGCAGCTTAAAAAGAGAATCCTAATGTGATTTCTGTATAATGGGTGTGTTCCTTATCTTATCCTAGTGTCTAAACTCTTCTCCATGGCTGGACCCCCAAATAATATTCCTTTACGTGCTAAGAGGTATCTAGAGAGTGGGATAGGTTTAATAACTACCCTAACCCTAACGCGTACCCTAACCCTAACCCCTACCCTAAACCTAACACGTACTCTAATCCTAACCCATACCCTAAAATGAGCCCTAACCCTAACACTAACCCTAACCCTAACCCTAACCCATACCCTACACCGTACACGGACCCCTCCCCGAACCCGTACCCTAAGCCGTACCCTAACCCTAACCCTAAGCCTAACCCTAACCCTAGGCTACCCTTGACTGCTTCTGCCTCCAATAGATTTCCTAAGCACTAGTGTTTTAAGGAACAGCTTAAAAAGAGAATCCTAATGTGATTTCTTTATAATGGGTGTGTTCCTTATCTTATCCTAGTGTCTAAACTCTTCTCCATGGCTGGACCCCCAAATAATATTCCTTTACGTGCTAAGGGGTATCTAGAGAATGGGATAGTTTTAATAACAACCCTAACCCTAACGCGTATCCTAACCCTAACCCCTACCCTAACCCTAACACGTACCCTAATCCTAACCCGTACCCTAAACCGAGCCCTAACCCTAACACTAACCCTAACCCTAACCCTAACCCATACCCTACACCGTACACGGACCCCTCCCCGAACCCGTACCCTAAGCCGTACCCTAACCCTAACCCTAAGCCTAAACCTAACCCTAGGCTACCCTTGACTGCTTCTGCCTCCAATAGATTTCCTAAGCACTAGTGTTTTAAGGAACAGCTTAAAAAGAGAATCCTAATGTGATTTCTGTATAATGGGTGTGTTCCTTATCTTATCCTAGTGTCTAAACTCTTCTCCATGGCTGGACCCCCAAATAATATTCCTTTACGTGCTAAGGGGTATCTAGAGAATGGGATAGGTTTAATAACAACCCTAACCCTAACGCGTATACTAACCCTAACCCCTACCCTAACCCTAACACGTACCCTAATCCTAACCCGTACCCTAAACCGAGCCCTAACCCTAACACTAACCCTAACCCTAACCCTAACCCATACCCTACACCGTACACGGACCCCTCCCTGAACCCGTACCCTAAGCCGTACCCTAACCCTAACCCTAAGCCTAACCCTAAACCTAGGCTACCCTTGACTGCTTCTGCCTCCAATAGATTTCCTAAGCACTAGTGTTTTAAGGAACAGCTTAAAAAGAGAATCCTAATGTGATTTCTGTATAATGGGTGTGTTCCTTATCTTATCCTAGTGTCTAAATTCTTCTCCATGGCTGGACCCCCAAATAATATTCCTTTACGTGCTAAGGGGTATCTAGAGAGTGGGATAGGTTTAATAACTACCCTAACCCTAACGCGTACCCTAACCCTAACCCCTACCCTAAACCTAACAAGTACTCTAATCCTAACCCGTACCCTAAAATGAGCCCTAACCCTAACACTAACCCTAACCCTAACCCTAACCCATACCCTACACCGTACACGGACCCCTCCCCGAACCCGTACCCTAAGCCGTACCCTAACCCTAACCCTAAGCCTAACCCTAACCCTAGGCTACCCTTGACTGCTTCTGCCTCCAATAGATTTCCTAAGCACTAGTGTTTTAAGGAACAGCTTAAAAAGAGAATCCTAATGTGATTTCTTTATAATGGGTGTGTTCCTTATCTTATCCTAGTGTCTAAACTCTTCTCCATGGCTGGTCCTCCAAATAATATTCCTTTACGTGCTAAGGGGTAGCTAGAGAGTGGGATAGGTTTAATAACTACCCTAACCCTAACACGTACCCTTACCCTAACACTTACCCTAACCCTAACACGTACCCTAATCCTAACCCGTACCCTAAACCGAGCCCTAACCCTAACACTAACCCTAACCCTAACCCTAACCCATACCCTACACCGTACACGGACCCCTCACCGAACCCGTACCCTAAGCCGTACCCTAACCCTAACCCTAAGCCTAACCCTAACCCTAGGCTACCCTTGACTGCTTCTGCCTCCAATAGATTTCCTAAGCACTAGTGTTTTAAGGAACAGCTTATAAAGAGAATCCGAATGTGATTTCTTTATAATGGGTGTGTTCCTTATCTTATCCTAGTGTCTAAACTCTTCTCCATGGCTGGACCCCCAAATAATATTCCTTTACGTGCTAAGGGGTATCTAGAGAATGGGATAGGTTTAATAACAACCCTAACCCTAAAGCGTATCCTAACCCTAACCCCTACCCTAACCGTAACATGTACCCTAATCCTAACCCGTACCCTAAACCGAGCCCTAACCTTAACACTAACCCTAACCCTAACCCTAACCCATACCCTACACCGTACACGGACCCCTCCCCGAACCCGTACCCTAAGCCGTACCCTAACCCTAACCCTAAGCCTAACCCTAACCCTAGGCTACCCTTGACTGCTTCTGCCTCCAATAGATTTCCTAAGCACTAGTGTTTTAAGGAACAGCTTAAAAAGAGAATCCTAATGTGATTTCTGTATAATGGGTGTGTTCCTTATCTTATCCTAGTGTCTAAACTCTTCTCCATGGCTGGACCCCCAAATAATATTCCTTGACGTGCTAAGGGGTATCTAGAGAGTGGGATAGGTTTAATAACTACCCTAACCCTAACACGTATCCTAACCCTAACCCCTACCCTAAACCTAACACGTACCCTAATCCTAACCCGTACCCTAAACCGAGCCCTAACCCTAACACTAACCCTAACCCTAACCCTAACCCATACCCTACACCGTACACGGACCCCTCCCCGAACCCATACCCTAAGCCGTACCCTAACCCTAACCCTAAGCCTAACCCTAACCCTAGGCTACCCTTGACTGCTTCTGCCTCCAATAGATTTCCTAAGCAATAGTGTTTTAAGGAACAGCTTAAAAAGAGAATCCTAATGTGATTTCTTTATAATGGGTGTGTTCCTTATCTTATCCTAGTGTCTAAACTCTTCTCCATGGCTGGACCCCCAAATAATATTCCTTTACGTGCTAACGGGTATCTAGAGAGAGGGATAGGTTTAATAACTACCCTAACCCTAACGCGTATACTAACCCTAACCCCTACCCTAAACCTAACACGTACCCTAAACCTAACCCGTACCCTATACCGAGCCCTAACCCTAACACTAACCCTAACCCTAACCCTAACCCATACCCTACACCGTACACGGACCCCTCCCCGAACCCGTACCCTAAGCCGTACCCTAACCCTAACCCTAAGCCTAACCCTAACCCTAGGCTACCCTTGACTGCTTCTGCCTCCAATAGATTTCCTAAGCACTAGTGTTTTAAGGAACAGCTTAAAAAGATAATCCTAACGTGATTTCTTTATAATGGGTGTGTTCCTTATCTTATCCTAGTGTCTAAATTCTTCTCCATGGCTGGACCCCCAAATAATATTCCTTTACTTGCTAAGGGGTATCTAGAGAGTGGGATAGGTTTAATAACTACCCTAACCCTAACGCGTACCCTAACCCTAACCCCTACCCTAAACCTAACACGTACTCTAATCCTAACCCGTTCCCTAAAATGAGCCCTAACCCTAACACTAACCCTAACCCTAACCCTAACCCATACCCTACACCGTACACGGAACCCTCCCCGAACCCGTACCCTAAGCCGTACCCTAACCCTAACCCTAAGCCTAACCCTAACCCTAGGCTACCCTTGACTGCTTCTGCCTCCAATAGATTTCCTAAGCACTAGTGTTTTAAGGAACAGCTTAAAAAGAGAATCCTAACGTGATTTCTTTATAATGGGTGTGTTCCTTATCTTATCCTAGTGTCTAAATTCTTCTCCATGGCTGGACCCCCAAATAATATTCCTTTACTTGGTAAGGGGTATCTAGAGAGTGGGATAGGTTTAATAACTACCCTAACCCTAACGCGTACCCTAACCCTAACCCCTACCATAAACCTAACACGTACTCTAATCCTAACCCGTTCCCTAAAATGAGCCCTAACCCTAACACTAACCCTAACCCTAACCCTAACCCATACCCTACACCGTAAACGGACCCCTCCCCGAACCCGTACCCTAAGCCGTACCCTAACCCTAACCCTAAGCCTAACCCTAACCCTAGGCTACCCTTGACTGCTTCTGCCTCCAATAGATTTCCTAAGCACTAGTGTTTTAAGGAACAGCTTAAAAAGAGAATCCTAATGTGATTTCTTTATAATGGGTGTGTTCCTTATCTTATCCTAGTGTCTAAACTCTTCTCCATGGCTGGACCCCCAAATAATATTCCTTTACGTGCTAAGGGGTATCTAGAGAGTGGGATAGGTTTAATAACTACCCTAACCCTAACGCGTACCCTAACCCTAACCCCTACCCTAAACCTAACACGTACTCTAATCCTAACCCATACCCTAAAATGAGCCCTAAACCTAACACTAACCCTAACCCTAACCCTAAACCATACCCTACACCGTACACGGACCCCTCCCCGAACCCGTACCCTAAGCCGTACCCTAACCCTAACCCTAAGCCTAACCCTTACCCTAGGCTACCCTTGACTGCTTCTGCCTCCAATAGATTTCCTAAGCACTAGTGTTTTAAGGAACAGCTTAAAAAGAGAATCCTAACGTGATTTCTTTATAATGGGTGTGTTCCTTATCTTATCCTAGTGTCTAAATTCTTCTCCATGGCTGGACCCCCAAATAATATTCCTTTACTTGCTAAGGGGTATCTAGAGAGTGGGATAGGTTTAATAACTACCCTAACCCTAACGCGTACCCTAACCCTAAACCCTACCCTAAACCTAACACGTACTCTAATCCTAACCCGTTCCCTAAAATGAGCCCTAACCCTAACACTAACCCTAACCCTAACCTTAACCCATAACCTACACCGTACACGGACCCCTCCCCGAACCCGTACCCTAAGCCGTACCCTAACCCTAACCCTAAGCCTAACCCTAACCCTAGGCTACCCTTGACTGCTTCTGCCTCCAATAGATTTCCTAAGCACTAGTGTTTTAAGGAACAGCTTAAAAAGAGAATCCTAACGTGATTTCTTTATAATGGGTGTGTTCCTTATCTTATCCTAGTGTCTAAATTCTTCTCCATGGCTGGACCCCCAAATAATATTCCTTTACTTGCTAAGGGGTATCTAGACAGTGGGATAGGTTTAATAACTACCCTAACCCTAACGCGTACCCTAACCCTAACCCCTACCCTAAACCTAACACGTACTCTAATCCTAACCCGTTCCCTAAAATGAGCCCTAACCCTAACACTAACCCTAACCCTAACCCTAACCCATACCCTACACCGTACACGGACCCCTCCCCGAACCCGTACCCTAAGCCGTACCCTAACCCTAACCCTAAGCCTAACCCTAACCCTAGGCTACCCTTGACTGCTTCTGCCTCCAATAGATTTCCTAAGCACTAGTGTTTTAAGGAACAGCTTAAAAAGAGAATCCTAATGTGATTTCTTTATAATGGGTGTGTTCCTTATCTTATCCTAGTGTCTAAACTCTTCTCCATGGCTGGACCCCCAAATAATATTCCTTTACGTGCTAAGGGGTATCTAGAGAGTGGGATAGGTTTAATAACTACACTAACCCTAACGCGTACCCTAACCCTAACCCCTACCCTAAACCTAACACGTACTCTAATCCTAACCCGTACCCTAAAATGAGCCCTAACCCTAACACTAACCCTAACCCTAACCCTAAACCATACCCTACACCGTACACGGACCCCTCCCCGAACCCGTACCCTAAGCCGTACCCTAACCCTAACCCTAAGCCTAACCCTAACCCTAGGCTACCCTTGACTGCTTCTGCCTCCAATAGATTTCCTAAGCACTAGTGTTTTAAGGAACAGCTTAAAAAGAGAATCCTAACGTGATTTCTTTATAATGGGTGTGTTCCTTATCTTATCCTAGTGTCTAAATTCTTCTCCATGGCTGGACCCCCAAATAATATTCCTTTACTTGCTAAGGGGTATCTAGACAGTGGGATAGGTTTAATAACTACCCTAACCCTAACGCGTACCCTAACCCTAACCCCTACCCTAAACCTAACACGTACTCTAATCCTAACCCGTTCCCTAAAATGAGCCCTAACCCTAACACTAACCCTAACCCTAACCCTAACCCATACCCTACACCGTACACGGACCCCTCCCCGAACCCGTACCCTAAGCCGTACCCTAACCCTAACCCTAAGCCTAACCCTAACCCTAGGCTACCCTTGACTGCTTCTGCCTCCAATAGATTTCCTAAGCACTAGTGTTTTAAGGAACAGCTTAAAAAGAGAATCCTAATGTGATTTCTTTATAATGGGTGTGTTCCTTATCTTATCCTAGTGTCTAAACTCTTCTCCATGGCTGGACCCCCAAATAATATTCCTTTACGTGCTAAGGGGTATCTAGAGAGTGGGATAGGTTTAATAACTAACCTAACCCTAACGCGTACCCTAACCCTAACCCCTACCCTAAACCTAACACGTACTCTAATCCTAACCCGTACCCTAAAATGAGCCCTAACCCTAACACTAACCCTAACCCTAACCCTAAACCATACCCTACACCGTACACGGACCCCTCCCCGAACCCGTACCCTAAGCCGTACCCTAACCCTAACCCTAAGCCTAACCCTAACCCTAGGCTACCCTTGACTGCTTCTGCCTCCAATAGATTTCCTAAGCACTAGTGTTTTAAGGAACAGCTTAAAAAGAGAATCCTAACGTGATTTCTTTATAATGGGTGTGTTCCTTATCTTATCCTAGTGTCTAAATTCTTCTCCATGGCTGGACCCCCAAATAATATTCCTTTACTTGCTAAGGGGTATCTAGACAGTGGGATAGGTTTAATAACTACCCTAACCCTAACGCGTACCCTAACCCTAACCCCTACCCTAAACCTAACACGTACTCTAATCCTAACCCGTTCCCTAAAATGAGCCCTAACCCTAACACTAACCCTAACCCTAACCCTAACCCATACCCTACACCGTACACGGACCCCTCCCCGAACCCGTACCCTAAGCCGTACCCTAACCCTAACCCTAAGCCTAACCCTAACCCTAGGCTACCCTTGACTGCTTCTGCCTCCAATAGATTTCCTAAGCACTAGTGTTTTAAGGAACAGCTTAAAAAGAGAATCCTAATGTGATTTTTTTATAATGGGTGTGTTCCTTATCTTATCCTAGTGTCTAAACTCTTCTCCATGGCTGGACCCCCAAATAATATTCCTTTACGTGCTAAGGGGTATCTAGAGAGTGGGATAGGTTTAATAACTAACCTAACCCTAACGCGTACCCTAACCCTAACCCCTACCCTAAACCTAACACGTACTCTAATCCTAACCCGTACCCTAAAATGAGCCCTAACCCTAACACTAACCCTAACCCTAACCCTAAACCATACCCTACACCGTACACGGACCCCTCCCCGAACCCGTACCCTAAGCCGTACCCTAACCCTAACCCTAAGCCTAACCCTAACCCTAGGCTACCCTTGACTGCTTCTGCCTCCAATAGATTTCCTAAGCACTAGTGTTTTAAGGAACAGCTTAAAAAGAGAATCCTAATGTGATTTCTTTATAATGGGTGTGTTCCTTATCTTATCCTAGTGTCTAAACTCTTCTCCATGGCTGGACCCCCAAATAATATTCCTTTACGTGCGAAGGGGTATCTAGAGAATGGGATAGGTTTAATAACAACACTAACCCTAACGCGTATCCTAACCCTAACCCCTACCCTAACCCTAACATGTACCCTAATCCTAACCCGTACCCTAAACCGAGCCCTAACCCTAACTCTAACCCTAACCCTAACCCTAACCCATACCCTACACCGTACAAGGACCCCTCCCCGAACCCGTACCCTAAACCGTACCCTAAACCTAACACTAAGCCTAACCCTAACCCTAGGCTACCCTTGACTGCTTCTGCCTCCAATAGATTTCCTAAGCACTAGTGTTTTAAGGAACAGCTTAAAAAGAGAATCCTAATGTGATTTCTGTATAATGGGTGTGTTCCTTATCTTATCCTAGTGTCTAAACTCTTCTCCATGGCTGGACCCCCAAATAATATTCCTTTACGTGCTAAGGGGTATCTAGAGAGTGGGATAGGTTTAATAACTACCCTAACCCTAACGCGTATCCTAACCCTAACCCCTACCCTAAACCTAACAAGTACTCTAATCCTAACCCGTACCCTAAAATGAGCCCTAACCCTAACACTAACCCTAACCCTAACCCTAACCCATACCCTACACCGTACACGGACCCCTCCCCGAACCCGTACCCTAAGCCGTACCCTAACCCTAACCCTAAGCCTAACCCTAACCCTAGGCTACCCTTGACTGCTTCTGCCTCCAATAGATTTCCTAAGCACTAGTGTTTTAAGGAACAGCTTAAAAAGAGAATCCTAATGTGATTTCTTTATAATGGGTGTGTTCCTTATCTTATCCTAGTGTCTAAACTCTTCTCCATGGCTGGTCCTCCAAATAATATTCCTTTACGTGCTAAGGGGTAGCTAGAGAGTGGGATAGGTTTAATAACTACCCTAACCCTAACACGTACCCTTACCCTAACACTTACCCTAACCCTAACACGTACCCTAATCCTAACCCGTACCCTAAACCGAGCCCTAACCCTAACACTAACCCTAACCCTAACCCTAACCCATACCCTACACCGTACACGGACCCCTCACCGAACCCGTACCCTAAGCCGTACCCTAACCCTAACCCTAAGCCTAACCCTAACCCTAGGCTACCCTTTACTGCTTCTGCCTCCAATAGATTTCCTAAGCACTAGTGTTTTAAGGAACAGCTTATAAAGAGAATCCGAATGTGATTTCTTTATAATGGGTGTGTTCCTTATCTTATCCTAGTGTCTAAACTCTTCTCCATGGCTGGACCCCCAAATAATATTCCTTTACGTGCTAAGGGGTATCTAGAGAATGGGATAGGTTTAATAACAACCCTAACCCTAAAGCGTATCCTAACCCTAACCCCTACCCTAACCGTAACATGTACCCTAATCCTAACCCGTACCCTAAACCGAGCCCTAACCCTAACACTAACCCTAACCCTAACCCTAACCCATACCCTACACCGTACACGGACCCCTCCCCGAACCCGTACCCTAAGCCGTACCCTAACCCTAACCCTAAGCCTAACCCTAACCCTAGGCTACCCTTGACTGCTTCTGCCTCCAATAGATTTCCTAAGCACTAGTGTTTTAAGGAACAGCTTAAAAAGAGAATCCTAATGTGATTTCTGTATAATGGGTGTGTTCCTTATCTTATCCTAGTGTCTAAACTCTTCTCCATGGCTGGACCCCCAAATAATATTCCTTGACGTGCTAAGGGGTATCTAGAGAGTGGGATAGGTTTAATAACTACCCTAACCCTAACACGTATCCTAACCCTAACCCCTACCCTAAACCTAACACGTACCCTAATCCTAACCCGTACCCTAAACCGAGCCCTAACCCTAACACTAACCCTAACCCTAACCCTAACCCATACCCTACACCGTACACGGACCCCTCCCCGAACCCATACCCTAAGCCGTACCCTAACCCTAACCCTAAGCCTAACCCTAACCCTAGGCTACCCTTTACTGCTTCTGCCTCCAATAGATTTCCTAAGCACTAGTGTTTTAAGGAACAGCTTATAAAGAGAATCCGAATGTGATTTCTTTATAATGGGTGTGTTCCTTATCTTATCCTAGTGTCTAAACTCTTCTCCATGGCTGGACCCCCAAATAATATTCCTTTACGTGCTAAGGGGTATCTAGAGAATGGGATAGGTTTAATAACAACCCTAACCCTAAAGCGTATCCTAACCCTAACCCCTACCCTAACCCTAACACGTACCCTAATCCTAACCCGTACCCTAAACCGAGCCTTAACCCTAACACTAACCCTAACCCTAACCCTAACCCATACCCTACACCGTACACGGACCCCTCCCCGAACCCGTACCCTAAGCCGTACCCTAACCCTAACCCTAAGCCTAAACCTAACCCTAGGCTACCCTTGACTGCTTCTGCCTCCAATAGATTTCCTAAGCACTAGTGTTTTAAGGAACAGCTTAAAAAGAGAATCCTAATGTGATTTCTGTATAATGGGTGTGTTCCTTATCTTATCCTAGTGTCTAAACTCTTCTCCATGGCTGGACCCCCAAATAATATTCCTTTACGTGCTAAGGGGTATCTAGAGAATGGGATAGGTTTAATAACAACCCTAACCCTAACGCGTATACTAACCCTAACCCCTACCCTAACCCTAACACGTACCCTAATCCTAACCCGTACCCTAAACCGAGCCCTAACCCTAACACTAACCCTAACCCTAACCCTAACCCATACCCTACACCGTACACGGACCCCTCCCCGAACCCGTACCCTAAGCCGTACCCTAACCCTAACCCTAAGCCTAACCCTAAACCTAGGCTACCCTTGACTGCTTCTGCCTCCAATAGATTTCCTAAGCACTAGTGTTTTAAGGAACAGCTTAAAAAGAGAATCCTAATGTGATTTCTGTATAATGGGTGTGTTCCTTATCTTATCCTAGTGTCTAAATTCTTCTCCATGGCTGGACCCCCAAATAATATTCCTTTACGTGCTAAGGGGTATCTAGAGAGTGGGATAGGTTTAATAACTACCCTAACCCTAACGCGTACCCTAACCCTAACCCCTACCCTAAACCTAACAAGTACTCTAATCCTAACCCGTACCCTAAAATGAGCCCTAACCCTAACACTAACCCTAACCCTAACCCTAACCCATACCCTACACCGTACACGGACCCCTCCCCGAACCCGTACCCTAAGCCGTACCCTAACCCTAACCCTAAGCCTAACCCTAACCCTAGGCTACCCTTGACTGCTTCTGCCTCCAATAGATTTCCTAAGCACTAGTGTTTTAAGGAACAGCTTAAAAAGAGAATCCTAATGTGATTTCTTTATAATGGGTGTGTTCCTTATCTTATCCTAGTGTCTAAACTCTTCTCCATGGCTGGTCCTCCAAATAATATTCCTTTACGTGCTAAGGGGTAGCTAGAGAGTGGGATAGGTTTAATAACTACCCTAACCCTAACACGTACCCTTACCCTAACACTTACCCTAACCCTAACACGTACCCTAATCCTAACCCGTACCCTAAACCGAGCCCTAACCCTAACACTAACCCTAACCCTAACCCTAACCCATACCCTACACCGTACACGGACCCCTCACCGAACCCGTACCCTAAGCCGTACCCTAACCCTAACCCTAAGCCTAACCCTAACCCTAGGCTACCCTTGACTGCTTCTGCCTCCAATAGATTTCCTAAGCACTAGTGTTTTAAGGAACAGCTTATAAAGAGAATCCGAATGTGATTTCTTTATAATGGGTGTGTTCCTTATCTTATCCTAGTGTCTAAACTCTTCTCCATGGCTGGACCCCCAAATAATATTCCTTTACGTGCTAAGGGGTATCTAGAGAATGGGATAGGTTTAATAACAACCCTAACCCTAAAGCGTATCCTAACCCTAACCCCTACCCTAACCGTAACATGTACCCTAATCCTAACCCGTACCCTAAACCGAGCCCTAACCCTAACACTAACCCTAACCCTAACCCTAACCCATACCCTACACCGTACACGGACCCCTCCCCGAACCCGTACCCTAAGCCGTACCCTAACCCTAACCCTAAGCCTAACCCTAACCCTAGGCTACCCTTGACTGCTTCTGCCTCCAATAGATTTCCTAAGCACTAGTGTTTTAAGGAACAGCTTAAAAAGAGAATCCTAATGTGATTTCTGTATAATGGGTGTGTTCCTTATCTTATCCTAGTGTCTAAACTCTTCTCCATGGCTGGACCCCCAAATAATATTCCTTGACGTGCTAAGGGGTATCTAGAGAGTGGGATAGGTTTAATAACTACCCTAACCCTAACACGTATCCTAACCCTAACCCCTACCCTAAACCTAACACGTACCCTAATCCTAACCCGTACCCTAAACCGAGCCCTAACCCTAACACTAACCCTAACCCTAACCCTAACCCATACCCTACACCGTACACGGACCCCTCCCCGAACCCATACCCTAAGCCGTACCCTAACCCTAACCCTAAGCCTAACCCTAACCCTAGGCTACCCTTGACTGCTTCTGCCTCCAATAGATTTCCTAAGCAATAGTGTTTTAAGGAACAGCTTAAAAAGAGAATCCTAATGTGATTTCTTTATAATGGGTGTGTTCCTTATCTTATCCTAGTGTCTAAACTCTTCTCCATGGCTGGACCCCCAAATAATATTCCTTTACGTGCTAACGGGTATCTAGAGAGTGGGATAGGTTTAATAACTACCCTAACCCTAACGCGTATACTAACCCTAACCCCTACCCTAAACCTAACATGTACCCTAAACCTAACCCGTACCCTATACCGAGCCCTAACCCTAACACTAACCCTAACCCTAACCCTAACCCATACCCTACACCGTACACGGACCCCTCCCCGAACCCGTACCCTAAGCCGTACCCTAACCCTAACCCTAAGCCTAACCCTAACCCTAGGCTACCCTTGACTGCTTCTGCCTCCAATAGATTTCCTAAGCACTAGTGTTTTAAGGAACAGCTTAAAAAGATAATCCTAACGTGATTTCTTTATAATGGGTGTGTTCCTTATCTTTTCCTAGTGTCTAAATTCTTCTCCATGGCTGGACCCCCAAATAATATTCCTTTACTTGCTAAGGGGTATCTAGAGAGTGGGATAGGTTTAATAACTACCCTAACCCTAACGCGTACCCTAACCCTAACCCCTACCCTAAACCTAACACGTACTCTAATCCTAACCCGTTCCCTAAAATGAGCCCTAACCCTAACACTAACCCTAACCCTAACCCTAACCCATACCCTACACCGTACACGGAACCCTCCCCGAACCCGTACCCTAAGCCGTACCCTAACCCTAACCCTAAGCCTAACCCTAACCCTAGGCTACCCTTGACTGCTTCTGCCTCCAATAGATTTCCTAAGCACTAGTGTTTTAAGGAACAGCTTAAAAAGAGAATCCTAACGTGATTTCTTTATAATGGGTGTGTTCCTTATCTTATCCTAGTGTCTAAATTCTTCTCCATGGCTGGACCCCCAAATAATATTCCTTTACTTGGTAAGGGGTATCTAGAGAGTGGGATAGGTTTAATAACTACCCTAACCCTAACGCGTACCCTAACCCTAACCCCTACCATAAACCTAACACGTACTCTAATCCTAACCCGTTCCCTAAAATGAGCCCTAACCCTAACACTAACCCTAACCCTAACCCTAACCCATACCCTACACCGTAAACGGACCCCTCCCCGAACCCGTACCCTAAGCCGTACCCTAACCCTAACCCTAAGCCTAACCCTAACCCTAGGCTACCCTTGACTGCTTCTGCCTCCAATAGATTTCCTAAGCACTAGTGTTTTAAGGAACAGCTTAAAAAGAGAATCCTAATGTGATTTCTTTATAATGGGTGTGTTCCTTATCTTATCCTAGTGTCTAAACTCTTCTCCATGGCTGGACCCCCAAATAATATTCCTTTACGTGCTAAGGGGTATGTAGAGAGTGGGATAGGTTTAATAACTACCCTAACCCTAACGCGTACCCTAACCCTAACCCCTACCCTAAACCTAACACGTACTCTAATCCTAACCCATACCCTAAAATGAGCCCTAAACCTAACACTAACCCTAACCCTAACCCTAAACCATACCCTACACCGTACACGGACCCCTCCCCGAACCCGTACCCTAAGCCGTACCCTAACCCTAACCCTAAGCCTAACCCTTACCCTAGGCTACCCTTGACTGCTTCTGCCTCCAATAGATTTCCTAAGCACTAGTGTTTTAAGGAACAGCTTAAAAAGAGAATCCTAACGTGATTTCTTTATAATGGGTGTGTTCCTTATCTTATCCTAGTGTCTAAATTCTTCTCCATGGCTGGACCCCCAAATAATATTCCTTTACTTGCTAAGGGGTATCTAGAGAGTGGGATAGGTTTAATAACTACCCTAACCCTAACGCGTACCCTAACCCTAAACCCTACCCTAAACCTAACACGTACTCTAATCCTAACCCGTTCCCTAAAATGAGCCCTAACCCTAACACTAACCCTAACCCTAACCTTAACCCATAACCTACACCGTACACGGACCCCTCCCCGAACCCGTACCCTAAGCCGTACCCTAACCCTAACCCTAAGCCTAACCCTAACCCTAGGCTACCCTTGACTGCTTCTGCCTCCAATAGATTTCCTAAGCACTAGTGTTTTAAGGAACAGCTTAAAAAGAGAATCCTAACGTGATTTCTTTATAATGGGTGTGTTCCTTATCTTATCCTAGTGTCTAAATTCTTCTCCATGGCTGGACCCCCAAATAATATTCCTTTACTTGCTAAGGGGTATCTAGACAGTGGGATAGGTTTAATAACTACCCTAACCCTAACGCGTACCCTAACCCTAACCCCTACCCTAAAACTAACACGTACTCTAATCCTAACCCGTTCCCTAAAATGAGCCCTAACCCTAACACTAACCCTAACCCTAACCCTAACCCATACCCTACACCGTACACGGACCCCTCCCCGAACCCGTACCCTAAGCCGTACCCTAACCCTAACCCTAAGCCTAACCCTAACCCTAGGCTACCCTTGACTGCTTCTGCCTCCAATAGATTTCCTAAGCACTAGTGTTTTAAGGAACAGCTTAAAAAGAGAATCCTAATGTGATTTCTTTATAATGGGTGTGTTCCTTATCTTATCCTAGTGTCTAAACTCTTCTCCATGGCTGGACCCCCAAATAATATTCCTTTACGTGCTAAGGGGTATCTAGAGAGTGGGATAGGTTTAATAACTACACTAACCCTAACGCGTACCCTAACCCTAACCCCTACCCTAAACCTAACACGTACTCTAATCCTAACCCGTACCCTAAAATGAGCCCTAACCCTAACACTAACCCTAACCCTAACCCTAAACCATACCCTACACCGTACACGGACCCCTCCCCGAACCCGTACCCTAAGCCGTACCCTAACCCTAACCCTAAGCCTAACCCTAACCCTAGGCTACCCTTGACTGCTTCTGCCTCCAATAGATTTCCTAAGCACTAGTGTTTTAAGGAACAGCTTAAAAAGAGAATCCTAACGTGATTTCTTTATAATGGGTGTGTTCCTTATCTTATCCTAGTGTCTAAATTCTTCTCCATGGCTGGACCCCCAAATAATATTCCTTTACTTGCTAAGGGGTATCTAGACAGTGGGATAGGTTTAATAACTACCCTAACCCTAACGCGTACCCTAACCCTAACCCCTACCCTAAACCTAACACGTACTCTAATCCTAACCCGTTCCCTAAAATGAGCCCTAACCCTAACACTAACCCTAACCCTAACCCTAACCCATACCCTACACCGTACACGGACCCCTCCCCGAACCCGTACCCTAAGCCGTACCCTAACCCTAACCCTAAGCCTAACCCTAACCCTAGGCTACCCTTGACTGCTTCTGCCTCCAATAGATTTCCTAAGCACTAGTGTTTTAAGGAACAGCTTAAAAAGAGAATCCTAATGTGATTTCTTTATAATGGGTGTGTTCCTTATCTTATCCTAGTGTCTAAACTCTTCTCCATGGCTGGACCCCCAAATAATATTCCTTTACGTGCTAAGGGGTATCTAGAGAGTGGGATAGGTTTAATAACTAACCTAACCCTAACGCGTACCCTAACCCTAACCCCTACCCTAAACCTAACACGTACTCTAATCCTAACCCGTACCCTAAAATGAGCCCTAACCCTAACACTAACCCTAACCCTAACCCTAAACCATACCCTACACCGTACACGGACCCCTCCCCGAACCCGTACCCTAAGCCGTACCCTAACCCTAACCCTAAGCCTAACCCTAACCCTAGGCTACCCTTGACTGCTTCTGCCTCCAATAGATTTCCTAAGCACTAGTGTTTTAAGGAACAGCTTAAAAAGAGAATCCTAACGTGATTTCTTTATAATGGGTGTGTTCCTTATCTTATCCTAGTGTCTAAATTCTTCTCCATGGCTGGACCCCCAAATAATATTCCTTTACTTGCTAAGGGGTATCTAGACAGTGGGATAGGTTTAATAACTACCCTAACCCTAACGCGTACCCTAACCCTAACCCCTACCCTAAACCTAACACGTACTCTAATCCTAACCCGTTCCCTAAAATGAGCCCTAACCCTAACACTAACCCTAACCCTAACCCTAACCCATACCCTACACCGTACACGGACCCCTCCCCGAACCCGTACCCTAAGCCGTACCCTAACCCTAACCCTAAGCCTAACCCTAACCCTAGGCTACCCTTGACTGCTTCTGCCTCCAATAGATTTCCTAAGCACTAGTGTTTTAAGGAACAGCTTAAAAAGAGAATCCTAATGTGATTTTTTTATAATGGGTGTGTTCCTTATCTTATCCTAGTGTCTAAACTCTTCTCCATGGCTGGACCCCCAAATAATATTCCTTTACGTGCTAAGGGGTATCTAGAGAGTGGGATAGGTTTAATAACTAACCTAACCCTAACGCGTACCCTAACCCTAACCCCTACCCTAAACCTAACACGTACTCTAATCCTAACCCGTACCCTAAAATGAGCCCTAACCCTAACACTAACCCTAACCCTAACCCTAAACCATACCCTACACCGTACACGGACCCCTCCCCGAACCCGTACCCTAAGCCGTACCCTAACCCTAACCCTAAGCCTAACCCTAACCCTAGGCTACCCTTGACTGCTTCTGCCTCCAATAGATTTCCTAAGCACTAGTGTTTTAAGGAACAGCTTAAAAAGAGAATCCTAATGTGATTTCTTTATAATGGGTGTGTTCCTTATCTTATCCTAGTGTCTAAACTCTTCTCCATGGCTGGACCCCCAAATAATATTCCTTTACGTGCGAAGGGGTATCTAGAGAATGGGATAGGTTTAATAACAACACTAACCCTAACGCGTATCCTAACCCTAACCCCTACCCTAACCCTAACATGTACCCTAATCCTAACCCGTACCCTAAACCGAGCCCTAACCCTAACTCTAACCCTAACCCTAACCCTAACCCATACCCTACACCGTACAAGGACCCCTCCCCGAACCCGTACCCTAAACCGTACCCTAAACCTAACACTAAGCCTAACCCTAACCCTAGGCTACCCTTGACTGCTTCTGCCTCCAATAGATTTCCTAAGCACTAGTGTTTTAAGGAACAGCTTAAAAAGAGAATCCTAATGTGATTTCTGTATAATGGGTGTGTTCCTTATCTTATCCTAGTGTCTAAACTCTTCTCCATGGCTGGACCCCCAAATAATATTCCTTTACGTGCTAAGGGGTATCTAGAGAGTGGGATAGGTTTAATAACTACCCTAACCCTAACGCGTATCCTAACCCTAACCCCTACCCTAAACCTAACAAGTACTCTAATCCTAACCCGTACCCTAAAATGAGCCCTAACCCTAACACTAACCCTAACCCTAACCCTAACCCATACCCTACACCGTACACGGACCCCTCCCCGAACCCGTACCCTAAGCCGTACCCTAACCCTAACCCTAAGCCTAACCCTAACCCTAGGCTACCCTTGACTGCTTCTGCCTCCAATAGATTTCCTAAGCACTAGTGTTTTAAGGAACAGCTTAAAAAGAGAATCCTAATGTGATTTCTTTATAATGGGTGTGTTCCTTATCTTATCCTAGTGTCTAAACTCTTCTCCATGGCTGGTCCTCCAAATAATATTCCTTTACGTGCTAAGGGGTAGCTAGAGAGTGGGATAGGTTTAATAACTACCCTAACCCTAACACGTACCCTTACCCTAACACTTACCCTAACCCTAACACGTACCCTAATCCTAACCCGTACCCTAAACCGAGCCCTAACCCTAACACTAACCCTAACCCTAACCCTAACCCATACCCTACACCGTACACGGACCCCTCACCGAACCCGTACCCTAAGCCGTACCCTAACCCTAACCCTAAGCCTAACCCTAACCCTAGGCTACCCTTTACTGCTTCTGCCTCCAATAGATTTCCTAAGCACTAGTCTTTTAAGGAACAGCTTATAAAGAGAATCCGAATGTGATTTCTTTATAATGGGTGTGTTCCTTATCTTATCCTAGTGTCTAAACTCTTCTCCATGGCTGGACCCCCAAATAATATTCCTTTACGTGCTAAGGGGTATCTAGAGAATGGGATAGGTTTAATAACAACCCTAACCCTAAAGCGTATCCTAACCCTAACCCCTACCCTAACCGTAACATGTACCCTAATCCTAACCCGTACCCTAAACCGAGCCCTAACCCTAACACTAACCCTAACCCTAACCCTAACCCATACCCTACACCGTACACGGACCCCTCCCCGAACCCGTACCCTAAGCCGTACCCTAACCCTAACCCTAAGCCTAACCCTAAACCTAGGCTACCCTTGACTGCTTCTGCCTCCAATAGATTTCCTAAGCACTAGTGTTTTAAGGAACAGCTTAAAAAGAGAATCCTAATGTGATTTCTGTATAATGGGTGTGTTCCTTATCTTATCCTAGTGTCTAAACTCTTCTCCATGGCTGGACCCCCAAATAATATTCCTTGACGTGCTAAGGGGTATCTAGAGAGTGGGATAGGTTTAATAACTACCCTAACCCTAACACGTATCCTAACCCTAACCCCTACCCTAAACCTAACACGTACCCTAATCCTAACCCGTACCCTAAACCGAGCCCTAACCCTAACACTAACCCTAACCCTAACCCTAACCCATACCCTACACCGTACACGGACCCCTCCCCGAACCCATACCCTAAGCCGTACCCTAACCCTAACCCTAAGCCTAACCCTAACCCTAGGCTACCCTTTACTGCTTCTGCCTCCAATAGATTTCCTAAGCACTAGTGTTTTAAGGAACAGCTTATAAAGAGAATCCGAATGTGATTTCTTTATAATGGGTGTGTTCCTTATCTTATCCTAGTGTCTAAACTCTTCTCCATGGCTGGACCCCCAAATAATATTCCTTTACGTGCTAAGGGGTATCTAGAGAATGGGATAGGTTTAATAACAACCCTAACCCTAAAGCGTATCCTAACCCTAACCCCTACCCTAACCCTAACACGTACCCTAATCCTAACCCGTACCCTAAACCGAGCCCTAACCCTAACACTAACCCTAACCCTAACCCTAACCCATACCCTACACCGTACACGGACCCCTCCCCGAACCCGTACCCTAAGCCGTACCCTAACCCTAACCCTAAGCCTAAACCTAACCCTAGGCTACCCTTGACTGCTTCTGCCTCCAATAGATTTCCTAAGCACTAGTGTTTTAAGGAACAGCTTAAAAAGAGAATCCTAATGTGATTTCTGTATAATGGGTGTGTTCCTTATCTTATCCTAGTGTCTAAACTCTTCTCCATGGCTGGACCCCCAAATAATATTCCTTTACGTGCTAAGGGGTATCTAGAGAATGGGATAGGTTTAATAACAACCCTAACCCTAACGCGTATACTAACCCTAACCCCTACCCTAACCCTAACACGTACCCTAATCCTAACCCGTACCCTAAACCGAGCCCTAACCCTAACACTAACCCTAACCCTAACCCTAACCCATACCCTACACCGTACACGGACCCCTCCCCGAACCCGTACCCTAAGCCGTACCCTAACCCTAACCCTAAGCCTAACCCTAAACCTAGGCTACCCTTGACTGCTTCTGCCTCCAATAGATTTCCTAAGCACTAGTGTTTTAAGGAACAGCTTAAAAAGAGAATCCTAATGTGATTTCTGTATAATGGGTGTGTTCCTTATCTTATCCTAGTGTCTAAATTCTTCTCCATGGCTGGACCCCCAAATAATATTCCTTTACGTGCTAAGGGGTATCTAGAGAGTGGGATAGGTTTAATAACTACCCTAACCCTAACGCGTACCCTAACCCTAACCCCTACCCTAAACCTAACAAGTACTCTAATCCTAACCCGTACCCTAAAATGAGCCCTAACCCTAACACTAACCCTAACCCTAACCCTAACCCATACCCTACACCGTACACGGACCCCTCCCCGAACCCGTACCCTAAGCCGTACCCTAACCCTAACCCTAAGCCTAACCCTAACCCTAGGCTACCCTTGACTGCTTCTGCCTCCAATAGATTTCCTAAGCACTAGTGTTTTAAGGAACAGCTTAAAAAGAGAATCCTAATGTGATTTCTTTATAATGGGTGTGTTCCTTATCTTATCCTAGTGTCTAAACTCTTCTCCATGGCTGGTCCTCCAAATAATATTCCTTTACGTGCTAAGGGGTAGCTAGAGAGTGGGATAGGTTTAATAACTACCCTAACCCTAACACGTACCCTTACCCTAACACTTACCCTAACCCTAACACGTACCCTAATCCTAACCCGTACCCTAAACCGAGCCCTAACCCTAACACTAACCCTAACCCTAACCCTAACCCATACCCTACACCGTACACGGACCCCTCACCGAACCCGTACCCTAAGCCGTACCCTAACCCTAACCCTAAGCCTAACCCTAACCCTAGGCTACCCTTGACTGCTTCTGCCTCCAATAGATTTCCTAAGCACTAGTGTTTTAAGGAACAGCTTATAAAGAGAATCCGAATGTGATTTCTTTATAATGGGTGTGTTCCTTATCTTATCCTAGTGTCTAAACTCTTCTCCATGGCTGGACCCCCAAATAATATTCCTTTACGTGCTAAGGGGTATCTAGAGAATGGGATAGGTTTAATAACAACCCTAACCCTAAAGCGTATCCTAACCCTAACCCCTACCCTAACCGTAACATGTACCCTAATCCTAACCCGTACCCTAAACCGAGCCCTAACCCTAACACTAACCCTAACCCTAACCCTAACCCATACCCTACACCGTACACGGACCCCTCCCCGAACCCGTACCCTAAGCCGTACCCTAACCCTAACCCTAAGCCTAACCCTAACCCTAGGCTACCCTTGACTGCTTCTGCCTCCAATAGATTTCCTAAGCACTAGTGTTTTAAGGAACAGCTTAAAAAGAGAATCCTAATGTGATTTCTGTATAATGGGTGTGTTCCTTATCTTATCCTAGTGTCTAAACTCTTCTCCATGGCTGGACCCCCAAATAATATTCCTTGACGTGCTAAGGGGTATCTAGAGAGTGGGATAGGTTTAATAACTACCCTAACCCTAACACGTATCCTAACCCTAACCCCTACCCTAAACCTAACACGTACCCTAATCCTAACCCGTACCCTAAACCGAGCCCTAACCCTAACACTAACCCTAACCCTAACCCTAACCCATACCCTACACCGTACACGGACCCCTCCCCGAACCCATACCCTAAGCCGTACCCTAACCCTAACCCTAAGCCTAACCCTAACCCTAGGCTACCCTTGACTGCTTCTGCCTCCAATAGATTTCCTAAGCAATAGTGTTTTAAGGAACAGCTTAAAAAGAGAATCCTAATGTGATTTCTTTATAATGGGTGTGTTCCTTATCTTATCCTAGTGTCTAAACTCTTCTCCATGGCTGGACCCCCAAATAATATTCCTTTACGTGCTAACGGGTATCTAGAGAGTGGGATAGGTTTAATAACTACCCTAACCCTAACGCGTATACTAACCCTAACCCCTACCCTAAACCTAACACGTACCCTAAACCTAACCCGTACCCTATACCGAGCCCTAACCCTAACACTAACCCTAACCCTAACCCTAACCCATACCCTACACCGTACACGGACCCCTCCCCGAACCCGTACCCTAAGCCGTACCCTAACCCTAACCCTAAGCCTAACCCTAACCCTAGGCTACCCTTGACTGCTTCTGCCTCCAATAGATTTCCTAAGCACTAGTGTTTTAAGGAACAGCTTAAAAAGATAATCCTAACGTGATTTCTTTATAATGGGTGTGTTCCTTATCTTATCCTAGTGTCTAAATTCTTCTCCATGGCTGGACCCCCAAATAATATTCCTTTACTTGCTAAGGGGTATCTAGAGAGTGGGATAGGTTTAATAACTACCCTAACCCTAACGCGTACCCTAACCCTAACCCCTACCCTAAACCTAACACGTACTCTAATCCTAACCCGTTCCCTAAAATGAGCCCTAACCCTAACACTAACCCTAACCCTAACCCTAACCCATACCCTACACCGTACACGGAACCCTCCCCGAACCCGTACCCTAAGCCGTACCCTAACCCTAACCCTAAGCCTAACCCTAACCCTAGGCTACCCTTGACTGCTTCTGCCTCCAATAGATTTCCTAAGCACTAGTGTTTTAAGGAACAGCTTAAAAAGAGAATCCTAACGTGATTTCTTTATAATGGGTGTGTTCCTTATCTTATCCTAGTGTCTAAATTCTTCTCCATGGCTGGACCCCCAAATAATATTCCTTTACTTGGTAAGGGGTATCTAGAGAGTGGGATAGGTTTAATAACTACCCTAACCCTAACGCGTACCCTAACCCTAACCCCTACCATAAACCTAACACGTACTCTAATCCTAACCCGTTCCCTAAAATGAGCCCTAACCCTAACACTAACCCTAACCCTAACCCTAACCCATACCCTACACCGTAAACGGACCCCTCCCCGAACCCGTACCCTAAGCCGTACCCTAACCCTAACCCTAAGCCTAACCCTAACCCTAGGCTACCCTTGACTGCTTCTGCCTCCAATAGATTTCCTAAGCACTAGTGTTTTAAGGAACAGCTTAAAAAGAGAATCCTAATGTGATTTCTTTATAATGGGTGTGTTCCTTATCTTATCCTAGTGTCTAAACTCTTCTCCATGGCTGGACCCCCAAATAATATTCCTTTACGTGCTAAGGGGTATGTAGAGAGTGGGATAGGTTTAATAACTACCCTAACCCTAACGCGTACCCTAACCCTAACCCCTACCCTAAACCTAACACGTACTCTAATCCTAACCCATACCCTAAAATGAGCCCTAAACCTAACACTAACCCTAACCCTAACCCTAAACCATACCCTACACCGTACACGGACCCCTCCCCGAACCCGTACCCTAAGCCGTACCCTAACCCTAACCCTAAGCCTAACCCTTACCCTAGGCTACCCTTGACTGCTTCTGCCTCCAATAGATTTCCTAAGCACTAGTGTTTTAAGGAACAGCTTAAAAAGAGAATCCTAACGTGATTTCTTTATAATGGGTGTGTTCCTTATCTTATCCTAGTGTCTAAATTCTTCTCCATGGCTGGACCCCCAAATAATATTCCTTTACTTGCTAAGGGGTATCTAGAGAGTGGGATAGGTTTAATAACTACCCTAACCCTAACGCGTACCCTAACCCTAAACCCTACCCTAAACCTAACACGTACTCTAATCCTAACCCGTTCCCTAAAATGAGCCCTAACCCTAACACTAACCCTAACCCTAACCTTAACCCATAACCTACACCGTACACGGACCCCTCCCCGAACCCGTACCCTAAGCCGTACCCTAACCCTAACCCTAAGCCTAACCCTAACCCTAGGCTACCCTTGACTGCTTCTGCCTCCAATAGATTTCCTAAGCACTAGTGTTTTAAGGAACAGCTTAAAAAGAGAATCCTAACGTGATTTCTTTATAATGGGTGTGTTCCTTATCTTATCCTAGTGTCTAAATTCTTCTCCATGGCTGGACCCCCAAATAATATTCCTTTACTTGCTAAGGGGTATCTAGACAGTGGGATAGGTTTAATAACTACCCTAACCCTAACGCGTACCCTAACCCTAACCCCTACCCTAAACCTAACACGTACTCTAATCCTAACCCGTTCCCTAAAATGAGCCCTAACCCTAACACTAACCCTAACCCTAACCCTAACCCATACCCTACACCGTACACGGACCCCTCCCCGAACCCGTACCCTAAGCCGTACCCTAACCCTAACCCTAAGCCTAACCCTAACCCTAGGCTACCCTTGACTGCTTCTGCCTCCAATAGATTTCCTAAGCACTAGTGTTTTAAGGAACAGCTTAAAAAGAGAATCCTAATGTGATTTCTTTATAATGGGTGTGTTCCTTATCTTATCCTAGTGTCTAAACTCTTCTCCATGGCTGGACCCCCAAATAATATTCCTTTACGTGCTAAGGGGTATCTAGAGAGTGGGATAGGTTTAATAACTACACTAACCCTAACGCGTACCCTAACCCTAACCCCTACCCTAAACCTAACACGTACTCTAATCCTAACCCGTACCCTAAAATGAGCCCTAACCCTAACACTAACCCTAACCCTAACCCTAAACCATACCCTACACCGTACACGGACCCCTCCCCGAACCCGTACCCTAAGCCGTACCCTAACCCTAACCCTAAGCCTAACCCTAACCCTAGGCTACCCTTGACTGCTTCTGCCTCCAATAGATTTCCTAAGCACTAGTGTTTTAAGGAACAGCTTAAAAAGAGAATCCTAACGTGATTTCTTTATAATGGGTGTGTTCCTTATCTTATCCTAGTGTCTAAATTCTTCTCCATGGCTGGACCCCCAAATAATATTCCTTTACTTGCTAAGGGGTATCTAGACAGTGGGATAGGTTTAATAACTACCCTAACCCTAACGCGTACCCTAACCCTAACCCCTACCCTAAACCTAACACGTACTCTAATCCTAACCCGTTCCCTAAAATGAGCCCTAACCCTAACACTAACCCTAACCCTAACCCTAACCCATACCCTACACCGTACACGGACCCCTCCCCGAACCCGTACCCTAAGCCGTACCCTAACCCTAACCCTAAGCCTAACCCTAACCCTAGGCTACCCTTGACTGCTTCTGCCTCCAATAGATTTCCTAAGCACTAGTGTTTTAAGGAACAGCTTAAAAAGAGAATCCTAATGTGATTTCTTTATAATGGGTGTGTTCCTTATCTTATCCTAGTGTCTAAACTCTTCTCCATGGCTGGACCCCCAAATAATATTCCTTTACGTGCTAAGGGGTATCTAGAGAGTGGGATAGGTTTAATAACTAACCTAACCCTAACGCGTACCCTAACCCTAACCCCTACCCTAAACCTAACACGTACTCTAATCCTAACCCGTACCCTAAAATGAGCCCTAACCCTAACACTAACCCTAACCCTAACCCTAAACCATACCCTACACCGTACACGGACCCCTCCCCGAACCCGTACCCTAAGCCGTACCCTAACCCTAACCCTAAGCCTAACCCTAACCCTAGGCTACCCTTGACTGCTTCTGCCTCCAATAGATTTCCTAAGCACTAGTGTTTTAAGGAACAGCTTAAAAAGAGAATCCTAACGTGATTTCTTTATAATGGGTGTGTTCCTTATCTTATCCTAGTGTCTAAATTCTTCTCCATGGCTGGACCCCCAAATAATATTCCTTTACTTGCTAAGGGGTATCTAGACAGTGGGATAGGTTTAATAACTACCCTAACCCTAACGCGTACCCTAACCCTAACCCCTACCCTAAACCTAACACGTACTCTAATCCTAACCCGTTCCCTAAAATGAGCCCTAACCCTAACACTAACCCTAACCCTAACCCTAACCCATACCCTACACCGTACACGGACCCCTCCCCGAACCCGTACCCTAAGCCGTACCCTAACCCTAACCCTAAGCCTAACCCTAACCCTAGGCTACCCTTGACTGCTTCTGCCTCCAATAGATTTCCTAAGCACTAGTGTTTTAAGGAACAGCTTAAAAAGAGAATCCTAATGTGATTTTTTTATAATGGGTGTGTTCCTTATCTTATCCTAGTGTCTAAACTCTTCTCCATGGCTGGACCCCCAAATAATATTCCTTTACGTGCTAAGGGGTATCTAGAGAGTGGGATAGGTTTAATAACTAACCTAACCCTAACGCGTACCCTAACCCTAACCCCTACCCTAAACCTAACACGTACTCTAATCCTAACCCGTACCCTAAAATGAGCCCTAACCCTAACACTAACCCTAACCCTAACCCTAAACCATACCCTACACCGTACACGGACCCCTCCCCGAACCCGTACCCTAAGCCGTACCCTAACCCTAACCCTAAGCCTAACCCTAACCCTAGGCTACCCTTGACTGCTTCTGCCTCCAATAGATTTCCTAAGCACTAGTGTTTTAAGGAACAGCTTAAAAAGAGAATCCTAATGTGATTTCTTTATAATGGGTGTGTTCCTTATCTTATCCTAGTGTCTAAACTCTTCTCCATGGCTGGACCCCCAAATAATATTCCTTTACGTGCGAAGGGGTATCTAGAGAATGGGATAGGTTTAATAACAACACTAACCCTAACGCGTATCCTAACCCTAACCCCTACCCTAACCCTAACATGTACCCTAATCCTAACCCGTACCCTAAACCGAGCCCTAACCCTAACTCTAACCCTAACCCTAACCCTAACCCATACCCTACACCGTACAAGGACCCCTCCCCGAACCCGTACCCTAAACCGTACCCTAAACCTAACACTAAGCCTAACCCTAACCCTAGGCTACCCTTGACTGCTTCTGCCTCCAATAGATTTCCTAAGCACTAGTGTTTTAAGGAACAGCTTAAAAAGAGAATCCTAATGTGATTTCTGTATAATGGGTGTGTTCCTTATCTTATCCTAGTGTCTAAACTCTTCTCCATGGCTGGACCCCCAAATAATATTCCTTTACGTGCTAAGGGGTATCTAGAGAGTGGGATAGGTTTAATAACTACCCTAACCCTAACGCGTATCCTAACCCTAACCCCTACCCTAAACCTAACAAGTACTCTAATCCTAACCCGTACCCTAAAATGAGCCCTAACCCTAACACTAACCCTAACCCTAACCCTAACCCATACCCTACACCGTACACGGACCCCTCCCCGAACCCGTACCCTAAGCCGTACCCTAACCCTAACCCTAAGCCTAACCCTAACCCTAGGCTACCCTTGACTGCTTCTGCCTCCAATAGATTTCCTAAGCACTAGTGTTTTAAGGAACAGCTTAAAAAGAGAATCCTAATGTGATTTCTTTATAATGGGTGTGTTCCTTATCTTATCCTAGTGTCTAAACTCTTCTCCATGGCTGGTCCTCCAAATAATATTCCTTTACGTGCTAAGGGGTAGCTAGAGAGTGGGATAGGTTTAATAACTACCCTAACCCTAACACGTACCCTTACCCTAACACTTACCCTAACCCTAACACGTACCCTAATCCTAACCCGTACCCTAAACCGAGCCCTAACCCTAACACTAACCCTAACCCTAACCCTAACCCATACCCTACACCGTACACGGACCCCTCACCGAACCCGTACCCTAAGCCGTACCCTAACCCTAACCCTAAGCCTAACCCTAACCCTAGGCTACCCTTTACTGCTTCTGCCTCCAATAGATTTCCTAAGCACTAGTGTTTTAAGGAACAGCTTAAAAAGAGAATCCTAATGTGATTTCTGTATAATGGGTGTGTTCCTTATCTTATCCTAGTGTCTAAACTCTTCTCCATGGCTGGACCCCCAAATAATATTCCTTGACGTGCTAAGGGGTATCTAGAGAGTGGGATAGGTTTAATAACTACCCTAACCCTAACACGTATCCTAACCCTAACCCCTACCCTAAACCTAACACGTACCCTAATCCTAACCCGTACCCTAAACCGAGCCCTAACCCTAACACTAACCCTAACCCTAACCCTAACCCATACCCTACACCGTACACGGACCCCTCCCCGAACCCATACCCTAAGCCGTACCCTAACCCTAACCCTAAGCCTAACCCTAACCCTAGGCTACCCTTGACTGCTTCTGCCTCCAATAGATTTCCTAAGCAATAGTGTTTTAAGGAACAGCTTAAAAAGAGAATCCTAATGTGATTTCTTTATAATGGGTGTGTTCCTTATCTTATCCTAGTGTCTAAACTCTTCTCCATGGCTGGACCCCCAAATAATATTCCTTTACGTGCTAACGGGTATCTAGAGAGTGGGATAGGTTTAATAACTACCCTAACCCTAACGCGTATACTAACCCTAACCCCTACCCTAAACCTAACACGTACCCTAAACCTAACCCGTACCCTATACCGAGCCCTAACCCTAACACTAACCCTAACCCTAACCCTAACCCATACCCTACACCGTACACGGACCCCTCCCCGAACCCGTACCCTAAGCCGTACCCTAACCCTAACCCTAAGCCTAACCCTAACCCTAGGCTACCCTTGACTGCTTCTGCCTCCAATAGATTTCCTAAGCACTAGTGTTTTAAGGAACAGCTTAAAAAGATAATCCTAACGTGATTTCTTTATAATGGGTGTGTTCCTTATCTTATCCTAGTGTCTAAATTCTTCTCCATGGCTGGACCCCCAAATAATATTCCTTTACTTGCTAAGGGGTATCTAGAGAGTGGGATAGGTTTAATAACTACCCTAACCCTAACGCGTACCCTAACCCTAACCCCTACCCTAAACCTAACACGTACTCTAATCCTAACCCGTTCCCTAAAATGAGCCCTAACCCTAACACTAACCCTAACCCTAACCCTAACCCATACCCTACACCGTACACGGAACCCTCCCCGAACCCGTACCCTAAGCCGTACCCTAACCCTAACCCTAAGCCTAACCCTAACCCTAGGCTACCCTTGACTGCTTCTGCCTCCAATAGATTTCCTAAGCACTAGTGTTTTAAGGAACAGCTTAAAAAGAGAATCCTAACGTGATTTCTTTATAATGGGTGTGTTCCTTATCTTATCCTAGTGTCTAAATTCTTCTCCATGGCTGGACCCCCAAATAATATTCCTTTACTTGGTAAGGGGTATCTAGAGAGTGGGATAGGTTTAATAACTACCCTAACCCTAACGAGTACCCTAACCCTAACCCCTACCATAAACCTAACACGTACTCTAATCCTAACCCGTTCCCTAAAATGAGCCCTAACCCTAACACTAACCCTAACCCTAACCCTAACCCATACCCTACACCGTAAACGGACCCCTCCCCGAACCCGTACCCTAAGCCGTACCCTAACCCTAACCCTAAGCCTAACCCTAACCCTAGGCTACCCTTGACTGCTTCTGCCTCCAATAGATTTCCTAAGCACTAGTGTTTTAAGGAACAGCTTAAAAAGAGAATCCTAATGTGATTTCTTTATAATGGGTGTGTTCCTTATCTTATCCTAGTGTCTAAACTCTTCTCCATGGCTGGACCCCCAAATAATATTCCTTTACGTGCTAAGGGGTATCTAGAGAGTGGGATAGGTTTAATAACTACCCTAACCCTAACGCGTACCCTAACCCTAACCCCTACCCTAAACCTAACACGTACTCTAATCCTAACCCATACCCTAAAATGAGCCCTAAACCTAACACTAACCCTAACCCTAACCCTAAACCATACCCTACACCGTACACGGACCCCTCCCCGAACCCGTACCCTAAGCCGTACCCTAACCCTAACCCTAAGCCTAACCCTTACCCTAGGCTACCCTTGACTGCTTCTGCCTCCAATAGATTTCCTAAGCACTAGTGTTTTAAGGAACAGCTTAAAAAGAGAATCCTAACGTGATTTCTTTATAATGGGTGTGTTCCTTATCTTATCCTAGTGTCTAAATTCTTCTCCATGGCTGGACCCCCAAATAATATTCCTTTACTTGCTAAGGGGTATCTAGAGAGTGGGATAGGTTTAATAACTACCCTAACCCTAACGCGTACCCTAACCCTAACCCCTACCCTAAACCTAACACGTACTCTAATCCTAACCCGTTCCCTAAAATGAGCCCTAACCCTAACACTAACCCTAACCCTAACCTTAACCCATAACCTACACCGTACACGGACCCCTCCCCGAACCCGTACCCTAAGCCGTACCCTAACCCTAACCCTAAGCCTAACCCTAACCCTAGGCTACCCTTGACTGCTTCTGCCTCCAATAGATTTCCTAAGCACTAGTGTTTTAAGGAACAGCTTAAAAAGAGAATCCTAACGTGATTTCTTTATAATGGGTGTGTTCCTTATCTTATCCTAGTGTCTAAATTCTTCTCCATGGCTGGACCCCCAAATAATATTCCTTTACTTGCTAAGGGGTATCTAGACAGTGGGATAGGTTTAATAACTACCCTAACCCTAACGCGTACCCTAACCCTAACCCCTACCCTAAACCTAACACGTACTCTAATCCTAACCCGTTCCCTAAAATGAGCCCTAACCCTAACACTAACCCTAACCCTAACCCTAACCCATACCCTACACCGTACACGGACCCCTCCCCGAACCCGTACCCTAAGCCGTACCCTAACCCTAACCCTAAGCCTAACCCTAACCCTAGGCTACCCTTGACTGCTTCTGCCTCCAATAGATTTCCTAAGCACTAGTGTTTTAAGGAACAGCTTAAAAAGAGAATCCTAATGTGATTTCTTTATAATGGGTGTGTTCCTTATCTTATCCTAGTGTCTAAACTCTTCTCCATGGCTGGACCCCCAAATAATATTCCTTTACGTGCTAAGGGGTATCTAGAGAGTGGGATAGGTTTAATAACTACACTAACCCTAACGCGTACCCTAACCCTAACCCCTACCCTAAACCTAACACGTACTCTAATCCTAACCCGTACCCTAAAATGAGCCCTAACCCTAACACTAACCCTAACCCTAACCCTAAACCATACCCTACACCGTACACGGACCCCTCCCCGAACCCGTACCCTAAGCCGTACCCTAACCCTAACCCTAAGCCTAACCCTAACCCTAGGCTACCCTTGACTGCTTCTGCCTCCAATAGATTTCCTAAGCACTAGTGTTTTAAGGAACAGCTTAAAAAGAGAATCCTAACGTGATTTCTTTATAATGGGTGTGTTCCTTATCTTATCCTAGTGTCTAAATTCTTCTCCATGGCTGGACCCCCAAATAATATTCCTTTACTTGCTAAGGGGTATCTAGACAGTGGGATAGGTTTAATAACTACCCTAACCCTAACGCGTACCCTAACCCTAACCCCTACCCTAAACCTAACACGTACTCTAATCCTAACCCGTTCCCTAAAATGAGCCCTAACCCTAACACTAACCCTAACCCTAACCCTAACCCATACCCTACACCGTACACGGACCCCTCCCCGAACCCGTACCCTAAGCCGTACCCTAACCCTAACCCTAAGCCTAACCCTAACCCTAGGCTACCCTTGACTGCTTCTGCCTCCAATAGATTTCCTAAGCACTAGTGTTTTAAGGAACAGCTTAAAAAGAGAATCCTAATGTGATTTCTTTATAATGGGTGTGTTCCTTATCTTATCCTAGTGTCTAAACTCTTCTCCATGGCTGGACCCCCAAATAATATTCCTTTACGTGCTAAGGGGTATCTAGAGAGTGGGATAGGTTTAATAACTAACCTAACCCTAACGCGTACCCTAACCCTAACCCCTACCCTAAACCTAACACGTACTCTAATCCTAACCCGTACCCTAAAATGAGCCCTAACCCTAACACTAACCCTAACCCTAACCCTAAACCATACCCTACACCGTACACGGACCCCTCCCCGAACCCGTACCCTAAGCCGTACCCTAACCCTAACCCTAAGCCTAACCCTAACCCTAGGCTACCCTTGACTGCTTCTGCCTCCAATAGATTTCCTAAGCACTAGTGTTTTAAGGAACAGCTTAAAAAGAGAATCCTAATGTGATTTCTTTATAATGGGTGTGTTCCTTATCTTATCCTAGTGTCTAAACTCTTCTCCATGGCTGGACCCCCAAATAATATTCCTTTACGTGCGAAGGGGTATCTAGAGAATGGGATAGGTTTAATAACAACACTAACCCTAACGCGTATCCTAACCCTAACCCCTACCCTAACCCTAACATGTACCCTAATCCTAACCCGTACCCTAAACCGAGCCCTAACCCTAACTCTAACCCTAACCCTAACCCTAACCCATACCCTACACCGTACAAGGACCCCTCCCCGAACCCGTACCCTAAACCGTACCCTAAACCTAACACTAAGCCTAACCCTAACCCTAGGCTACCCTTGACTGCTTCTGCCTCCAATAGATTTCCTAAGCACTAGTGTTTTAAGGAACAGCTTAAAAAGAGAATCCTAATGTGATTTCTGTATAATGGGTGTGTTCCTTATCTTATCCTAGTGTCTAAACTCTTCTCCATGGCTGGACCCCCAAATAATATTCCTTTACGTGCTAAGGGGTATCTAGAGAGTGGGATAGGTTTAATAACTACCCTAACCCTAACGCGTATCCTAACCCTAACCCCTACCCTAAACCTAACACGTAACCTAATCCTAAGCCGTACCCTAAACCGAGCCCTAACTCTAACACTAACCCTAACCCTAACCCTAACCCATACCCTACACCGTACACGGACCCCTCCCCGAACCCGTACCCTAAGCCGTACCCTAACCCTAACCCTAAGCCTAACCCTAACCCTAGGCTACCCTTGACTGCTTCTGCCTCCAATAGATTTCCTAAGCACTAGTGTTTTAAGGAACAGCTTAAAAAGAGAATCCTAATGTGATTTCTGTATAATGGGTGTGTTCCTTATCTTATCCTAGTGTCTAAACTCTTCTCCATGGCTGGACCCCCAAATAATATTCCTTTACGTGCTAAGGGGTATCTAGAGAGTGGGATAGGTTTAATAACTACCCTAACCCTAACGCGTACCCTAACCCTAACCCCTACCCTAAACCTAACACGTACTCTAATCCTAACCCGTACCCTAAAATGAGCCCTAACCCTAACACTAACCCTAACCCTAACCCTAACCCATACCCTACACCGTACACGGACCCCTCCCCGAACCCGTACCCTAAGCCGTACCCTAACCCTAACCCTAAGCCTAACCCTAACCCTAGGCTACCCTTGACTGCTTCTGCCTCCAATAGATTTCCTAAGCACTAGTGTTTTAAGGAACAGCTTAAAAAGAGAATCCTAATGTGATTTCTTTATAATGGGTGTGTTCCTTATCTTATCCTAGTGTCTAAACTCTTCTCCATGGCTGGACCCCCAAATAATATTCCTTTACGTGCGAAGGGGTATCTAGAGAATGGGATAGGTTTAATAACAACACTAACCCTAACGCGTATCCTAACCCTAACCCCTACCCTAACCCTAACATGTACCCTAATCCTAACCCGTACCCTAAACCGAGCCCTAACCCTAACTCTAACCCTAACCCTAACCCTAACCCATACCCTACACCGTACAAGGACCCCTCCCCGAACCCGTACCCTAAACCGTACCCTAAACCTAACACTAAGCCTAACCCTAACCCTAGGCTACCCTTGACTGCTTCTGCCTCCAATAGATTTCCTAAGCACTAGTGTTTTAAGGAACAGCTTAAAAAGAGAATCCTAATGTGATTTCTGTATAATGGGTGTGTTCCTTATCTTATCCTAGTGTCTAAACTCTTCTCCATGGCTGGACCCCCAAATAATATTCCTTTACGTGCTAAGGGGTATCTAGAGAGTGGGATAGGTTTAATAACTACCCAAACCCTAACGCGTATCCTAACCCTAACCCCTACCCTAAACCTAACAAGTACTCTAATCCTAACCCGTACCCTAAAATGAGCCCTAACCCTAACACTAACCCTAACCCTAACCCTAACCCATACCCTACACCGTACACGGACCCCTCCCCGAACCCGTACCCTAAGCCGTACCCTAACCCTAACCCTAAGCCTAACCCTAACCCTAGGCTACCCTTGACTGCTTCTGCCTCCAATAGATTTCCTAAGCACTAGTGTTTTAAGGAACAGCTTAAAAAGAGAATCCTAATGTGATTTCTTTATAATGGGTGTGTTCCTTATCTTATCCTAGTGTCTAAACTCTTCTCCATGGCTGGTCCTCCAAATAATATTCCTTTACGTGCTAAGGGGTAGCTAGAGAGTGGGATAGGTTTAATAACTACCCTAACCCTAACACGTACCCTTACCCTAACACTTACCCTAACCCTAACACGTACCCTAATCCTAACCCGTACCCTAAACCGAGCCCTAACCCTAACACTAACCCTAACCCTAACCCTAACCCATACCCTACACCGTACACGGACCCCTCACCGAACCCGTACCCTAAGCCGTACCCTAACCCTAACCCTAAGCCTAACCCTAACCCTAGGCTACCCTTTACTGCTTCTGCCTCCAATAGATTTCCTAAGCACTAGTGTTTTAAGGAACAGCTTATAAAGAGAATCCGAATGTGATTTCTTTATAATGGGTGTGTTCCTTATCTTATCCTAGTGTCTAAACTCTTCTCCATGGCTGGACCCCCAAATAATATTCCTTTACGTGCTAAGGGGTATCTAGAGAATGGGATAGGTTTAATAACAACCCTAACCCTAAAGCGTATCCTAACCCTAACCCCTACCCTAACCGTAACATGTACCCTAATCCTAACCCGTACCCTAAACCGAGCCCTAACCCTAACACTAACCCTAACCCTAACCCTAACCCATACCCTACACCGTACACGGACCCCTCCCCGAACCCGTACCCTAAGCCGTACCCTAACCCTAACCCTAAGCCTAACCCTAACCCTAGGCTACCCTTGACTGCTTCTGCCTCCAATAGATTTCCTAAGCACTAGTGTTTTAAGGAACAGCTTAAAAAGAGAATCCTAATGTGATTTCTGTATAATGGGTGTGTTCCTTATCTTATCCTAGTGTCTAAACTCTTCTCCATGGCTGGACCCCCAAATAATATTCCTTGACGTGCTAAGGGGTATCTAGAGAGTGGGATAGGTTTAATAACTACCCTAACCCTAACACGTATCCTAACCCTAACCCCTACCCTAAACCTAACACGTACCCTAATCCTAACCCGTACCCTAAACCGAGCCCTAACCCTAACACTAACCCTAACCCTAACCCTAACCCATACCCTACACCGTACACGGACCCCTCCCCGAACCCATACCCTAAGCCGTACCCTAACCCTAACCCTAAGCCTAACCCTAACCCTAGGCTACCCTTGACTGCTTCTGCCTCCAATAGATTTCCTAAGCAATAGTGTTTTAAGGAACAGCTTAAAAAGAGAATCCTAATGTGATTTCTTTATAATGGGTGTGTTCCTTATCTTATCCTAGTGTCTAAACTCTTCTCCATGGCTGGACCCCCAAATAATATTCCTTTACGTGCTAACGGGTATCTAGAGAGTGGGATAGGTTTAATAACTACCCTAACCCTAACGCGTATACTAACCCTAACCCCTACCCTAAACCTAACACGTACCCTAAACCTAACCCGTACCCTATACCGAGCCCTAACCCTAACACTAACCCTAACCCTAACCCTAACCCATACCCTACACCGTACACGGACCCCTCCCCGAACCCGTACCCTAAGCCGTACCCTAACCCTAACCCTAAGCCTAACCCTAACCCTAGGCTACCCTTGACTGCTTCTGCCTCCAATAGATTTCCTAAGCACTAGTGTTTTAAGGAACAGCTTAAAAAGAGAATCCTAACGTGATTTCTTTATAATGGGTGTGTTCCTTATCTTATCCTAGTGTCTAAATTCTTCTCCATGGCTGGACCCCCAAATAATATTCCTTTACTTGCTAAGGGGTATCTAGACAGTGGGATAGGTTTAATAACTACCCTAACCCTAACGCGTACCCTAACCCTAACCCCTACCCTAAACCTAACACGTACTCTAATCCTAACCCGTTCCCTAAAATGAGCCCTAACCCTAACACTAACCCTAACCCTAACCCTAACCCATACCCTACACCGTACACGGACCCCTCCCCGAACCCGTACCCTAAGCCGTACCCTAACCCTAACCCTAAGCCTAACCCTAACCCTAGGCTACCCTTGACTGCTTCTGCCTCCAATAGATTTCCTAAGCACTAGTGTTTTAAGGAACAGCTTAAAAAGAGAATCCTAATGTGATTTCTTTATAATGGGTGTGTTCCTTATCTTATCCTAGTGTCTAAACTCTTCTCCATGGCTGGACCCCCAAATAATATTCCTTTACGTGCTAAGGGGTATCTAGAGAGTGGGATAGGTTTAATAACTACACTAACCCTAACGCGTACCCTAACCCTAACCCCTACCCTAAACCTAACACGTACTCTAATCCTAACCCGTACCCTAAAATGAGCCCTAACCCTAACACTAACCCTAACCCTAACCATAAACCATACCCTACACCGTACACGGACCCCTCCCCGAACCCGTACCCTAAGCCGTACCCTAACCCTAACCCTAAGCCTAACCCTAACCCTAGGCTACCCTTGACTGCTTCTGCCTCCAATAGATTTCCTAAGCACTAGTGTTTTAAGGAACAGCTTAAAAAGAGAATCCTAACGTGATTTCTTTATAATGGGTGTGTTCCTTATCTTATCCTAGTGTCTAAATTCTTCTCCATGGCTGGACCCCCAAATAATATTCCTTTACTTGCTAAGGGGTATCTAGACAGTGGGATAGGTTTAATAACTACCCTAACCCTAACGCGTACCCTAACCCTAACCCCTACCCTAAACCTAACACGTACTCTAATCCTAACCCGTTCCCTAAAATGAGCCCTAACCCTAACACTAACCCTAAACCTAACCCTAACCCATACCCTACACCGTACACGGACCCCTCCCCGAACCCGTACCCTAAGCCGTACCCTAACCCTAACCCTAAGCCTAACCCTAACCCTAGGCTACCCTTGACTGCTTCTGCCTCCAATAGATTTCCTAAGCACTAGTGTTTTAAGGAACAGCTTAAAAAGAGAATCCTAATGTGATTTCTTTATAATGGGTGTGTTCCTTATCTTATCCTAGTGTCTAAACTCTTCTCCATGGCTGGACCCCCAAATAATATTCCTTTACGTGCTAAGGGGTATCTAGAGAGTGGGATAGGTTTAATAACTAACCTAACCCTAACGCGTACCCTAACCCTAACCCCTACCCTAAACCTAACACGTACTCTAATCCTAACCCGTACCCTAAAATGAGCCCTAACCCTAACACTAACCCTAACCCTAACCCTAAACCATACCCTACACCGTACACGGACCCCTCCCCGAACCCGTACCCTAAGCCGTACCCTAACCCTAACCCTAAGCCTAACCCTAACCCTAGGCTACCCTTGACTGCTTCTGCCTCCAATAGATTTCCTAAGCACTAGTGTTTTAAGGAACAGCTTAAAAAGAGAATCCTAACGTGATTTCTTTATAATGGGTGTGTTCCTTATCTTATCCTAGTGTCTAAATTCTTCTCCATGGCTGGACCCCCAAATAATATTCCTTTACTTGCTAAGGGGTATCTAGACAGTGGGATAGGTTTAATAACTACCCTAACCCTAACGCGTACCCTAACCCTAACCCCTACCCTAAACTAACACGTACTCTAATCCTAACCCGTTCCCTAAAATGAGCCCTAACCCTAACACTAACCCTAACCCTAACCCTAACCCATACCCTACACCGTACACGGACCCCTCCCCGAACCCGTACCCTAAGCCGTACCCTAACCCTAACCCTAAGCCTAACCCTAACCCTAGGCTACCCTTGACTGCTTCTGCCTCCAATAGATTTCCTAAGCACTAGTGTTTTAAGGAACAGCTTAAAAAGAGAATCCTAATGTGATTTCTTTATAATGGGTGTGTTCCTTATCTTATCCTAGTGTCTAAACTCTTCTCCATGGCTGGACCCCCAAATAATATTCCTTTACGTGCTAAGGGGTATCTAGAGAGTGGGATAGGTTTAATAACTAACCTAACCCTAACGCGTACCCTAACCCTAACCCCTACCCTAAACCTAACACGTACTCTAATCCTAACCCGTACCCTAAAATGAGCCCTAACCCTAACACTAACCCTAACCCTAACCCTAAACCATACCCTACACCGTACACGGACCCCTCCCCGAACCCGTACCCTAAGCCGTACCCTAACCCTAACCCTAAGCCTAACCCTAACCCTAGGCTACCCTTGACTGCTTCTGCCTCCAATAGATTTCCTAAGCACTAGTGTTTTAAGGAACAGCTTAAAAAGAGAATCCTAATGTGATTTCTTTATAATGGGTGTGTTCCTTATCTTATCCTAGTGTCTAAACTCTTCTCCATGGCTGGACCCCCAAATAATATTCCTTTACGTGCTAAGGGGTATCTAGAGAATGGGATAGTTTTAATAACAACCCTAACCCTAACGCGTATCCTAACCCTAACCCCTACCCTAACCCTAACACGTACCCTAATCCTAACCCGTACCCTAAACCGAGCCCTAACCCTAACACTAATCCTAACCCTAACCCTAACCCATAACCTACACCGTACACGGACCCCTCCCCGAACCCGTACCCTAAGCCGTACCCTAACCCTAACCCTAAGCCTAACCCTAACCCTAGGCTACCCTTGACTGCTTCTGCCTCCAATAGATTTCCTAAGCACTAGTGTTTTAAGGAACAGCTTAAAAAGAGAATCCTAATGTGATTTCTGTATAATGGGTGTGTTCCTTATCTTATCCTAGTGTCTAAACTCTTCTCCATGGCTGGACCCCCCAAATAATATTCCTTTACGTGCTAAGGGGTATCTAGAGAGTGGGATAGGTTTAATAACTACCCTAACCCTAACGCGTACCCTAACCCTAACCCCTACCCTAAACCTAACACGTACTCTAATCCTAACCCGTACCCTAAAATGAGCCCTAACCCTAACACTAACCCTAACCCTAACCCTAACCCATACCCTACACCGTACACGGACCCCTCCCCGAACCCGTACCCTAAGCCGTACCCTAACCCTAACCCTAAGCCTAACCCTAACCCTAGGCTACCCTTGACTGCTTCTGCCTCCAATAGATTTCCTAAGCACTAGTGTTTTAAGGAACAGCTTAAAAAGAGAATCCTAATGTGATTTCTTTATAATGGGTGTGTTCCTTATCTTATCCTAGTGTCTAAACTCTTCTCCATGGCTGGACCCCCAAATAATATTCCTTTACGTGCTAAGGGGTATCTAGAGAATGGGATAGTTTTAATAACAACCCTAACCCTAACGCGTATCCTAACCCTAACCCCTACCCTAACCCTAACACGTACCCTAATCCTAACCCGTACCCTAAACCGAGCCCTAACCCTAACACTAACCCTAACCCTAACCCTAACCCATACCCTACACCGTACACGGACCCCTCCCCGAACCCGTACCCTAAGCCGTACCCTAACCCTAACCCTAAGCCTAAACCTAACCCTAGGCTACCCTTGACTGCTTCTGCCTCCAATAGATTTCCTAAGCACTAGTGTTTTAAGGAACAGCTTAAAAAGAGAATCCTAATGTGATTTCTGTATAATGGGTGTGTTTCCTTATCTTATCCTAGTGTCTAAACTCTTCTCCATGGCTGGACCCCCAAATAATATTCCTTTACGTGCTAAGGGGTATCTAGAGAATGGGATAGGTTTAATAACAACCCTAACCCTAACGCGTATACTAACCCTAACCCCTACCCTAACCCTAACACGTACCCTAATCCTAACCCGTACCCTAAACCGAGCCCTAACCCTAACACTAACCCTAACCCTAACCCTAACCCATACCCTACACCGTACACGGACCCCTCCCCGAACCCGTACCCTAAGCCGTACCCTAACCCTAACCCTAAGCCTAACCCTAACCCTAGGCTACCCTTGACTGCTTCTGCCTCCAATAGATTTCCTAAGCACTAGTGTTTTAAGGAACAGCTTAAAAAGAGAATCCTAATGTGATTTCTGTATAATGGGTGTGTTCCTTATCTTATCCTAGTGTCTAAACTCTTCTCCATGGCTGGACCCCAAATAATATTCCTTTACGTGCTAAGGGGTATCTAGAGAATGGGATAGGTTTAATAACAACCCTAACCCTAACGCGTTTCCTAACCCTAACCCCTACCCTAACCCTAACATGTACCCTAATCGTAACCCGTACCCTAAACCGAGCCCTAACCCTAACACTAACCCTAACCCTAACCCTAACCCATACCCTACACCGTACACGGACCCCTCCCCGAACCCGTACCATAAGCCGTACCCTAACCCTAACCCTAAGCCTAACCCTAACCCTAGGCTACCCTTGACTGCTTCTGCTTCCAATAGATTTCCTAAGCACTAGTGTTTTAAGGAACAGCTTAAAAAGAGAATCCTAATGTGATTTCTTTATAATGGGTGTGTTCCTTATCTTATCCTAGTGTCTAAATTCTTCTCCATGGCTGGACCCCAAATAATATTCCTTTACGTGCTAAGGGGTATCTAGAGAGTGGGATAGGTTTAATAACTACCCTAACCCTAACGCGTACCCTAACCCTAACCCCTACCCTAAACCTAACAAGTACTCTAATCCTAACCCGTACCCTAAAATGAGCCCTAACCCTAACACTAACCCTAACCCTAACCCTACCCATACCCTACACCGTACACGGACCCCTCCCCGAACCCGTACCCTAAGCCGTACCCTAACCCTAACCCTAAGCCTAACCCTAACCCTAGGCTACCCTTGACTGCTTCTGCCTCCAATAGATTTCCTAAGCACTAGTGTTTTAAGGAACAGCTTAAAAAGAGAATCCTAATGTGATTTCTTTATAATGGGTGTGTTCCTTATCTTATCCTAGTGTCTAAACTCTTCTCCATGGCTGGTCCTCCAAATAATATTCCTTTACGTGCTAAGGGGTAGCTAGAGAGTGGGATAGGTTTAATAACTACCCTAACCCTAACACGTACCCTTACCCTAACACTTACCCTAACCCTAACACGTACCCTAATCCTAACCCGTACCCTAAACCGAGCCCTAACCCTAACACTAACCCTAACCCTAACCCTAACCCATACCCTACACCGTACACGGACCCCTCACCGAACCCGTACCCTAAGCCGTACCCTAACCCTAACCCTAAGCCTAACCCTAACCCTAGGCTACCCTTGACTGCTTCTGCCTCCAATAGATTTCCTAAGCACTAGTGTTTTAAGGAACAGCTTAAAAAGAGAATCCGAATATGATTTCTTTATAATGGGTGTGTTCCTTATCTTATCCTAGTGTCTAAACTCTTCTCCATGGCTGGACCCCCAAATAATATTCCTTTACGTGCTAAGGGGTATCTAGAGAATGGGATAGGTTTAATAACAACCCTAACCCTAAAGCGTATCCTAACCCTAACCCCTACCCTAACCCTAACATGTACCCTAATCCTAACCCGTACCCTAAACCGAGCCCTAACCCTAACACTAACCCTAACCCTAACCCTAACCCATACCCTACACCGTACACGGACCCCTCCCCGAACCCGTACCCTAAGCCGTACCCTAACCCTAACCCTAAGCCTAACCCTAACCCTAGGCTACCCTTGACTGCTTCTGCCTCCAATAGATTTCCTAAGCACTAGTGTTTTAAGGAACAGCTTAAAAAGAGAATCCTAATGTGATTTCTGTATAATGGGTGTGTTCCTTATCTTATCCTAGTGTCTAAACTCTTCTCCATGGCTGGACCCCCAAATAATATTCCTTTACGTGCTAAGGGGTATCTAGAGAGTGGGATAGGTTTAATAACTACCCTAACCCTAACGCGTACCCTAACCCTAACCCCTACCCTAAACCTAACACGTACTCTAATCCTAACCCGTACCCTAAAATGAGCCCTAACCCTAACACTAACCCTAACCCTAACCCTAACCCATACCCTACACCGTACACGGACCCCTCCCCGAACCCGTACCCTAAGCCGTACCCTAACCCTAACCCTAAGCCTAACCCTAACCCTAGGCTACCCTTGACTGCTTCTGCCTCCAATAGATTTCCTAAGCACTAGTGTTTTAAGGAACAGCTTAAAAAGAGAATCCTAATGTGATTTCTTTATAATGGGTGTGTTCCTTATCTTATCCTAGTGTCTAAACTCTTCTCCATGGCTGGACCCCCAAATAATATTCCTTTACGTGCTAAGGGGTATCTAGAGAATGGGATAGTTTTAATAACAACCCTAACCCTAACGCGTATCCTAACCCTAACCCCTACCCTAACCCTAACACGTACCCTAATCCTAACCCGTACCCTAAACCGAGCCCTAACCCTAACACTAACCCTAACCCTAACCCTAACCCATACCCTACACCGTACACGGACCCCTCCCCGAACCCGTACCCTAAGCCGTACCCTAACCCTAACCCTAAGCCTAACCCTAACCCTAGGCTACCCTTGACTGCTTCTGCCTCCAATAGATTTCCTAAGCACTAGTGTTTTAAGGAACAGCTTAAAAAGAGAATCCTAATGTGATTTCTGTATAATGGGTGTGTTCCTTATCTTATCCTAGTGTCTAAACTCTTCTCCATGGCTGGACCCCCAAATAATATTCCTTTACGTGCTAAGGGGTATCTAGAGAATGGGATAGGTTTAATAACAACCCTAACCCTAACGCGTATACTAACCCTAACCCCTACCCTAACCCTAACACGTACCCTAATCCTAACCCGTACCCTAAACCGAGCCCTAACCCTAACACTAACCCTAACCCTAACCCTAACCCATACCCTACACCGTACACGGACCCCTCCCCGAACCCGTACCCTAAGCCGTACCCTAACCCTAACCCTAAGCCTAACCCTAACCCTAGGCTACCCTTGACTGCTTCTGCCTCCAATAGATTTCCTAAGCACTAGTGTTTTAAGGAACAGCTTAAAAAGAGAATCCTAATGTGATTTCTGTATAATGGGTGTGTTCCTTATCTTATCCTAGTGTCTAAACTCTTCTCCATGGCTGGACCCCCAAATAATATTCCTTTACGTGCTAAGGGGTATCTAGAGAATGGGATAGGTTTAATAACAACCCTAACCCTAACGCGTTTCCTAACCCTAACCCCTACCCTAACCCTAACATGTACCCTAATCGTAACCCGTACCCTAAACCGAGCCCTAACCCTAACACTAACCCTAACCCTAACCCTAACCCATACCCTACACCGTACACGGACCCCTCCCCGAACCCGTACCATAAGCCGTACCCTAACCCTAACCCTAAGCCTAACCCTAACCCTAGGCTACCCTTGACTGCTTCTGCTTCCAATAGATTTCCTAAGCACTAGTGTTTTAAGGAACAGCTTAAAAAGAGAATCCTAATGTGATTTCTTTATAATGGGTGTGTTCCTTATCTTATCCTAGTGTCTAAATTCTTCTCCATGGCTGGACCCCCAAATAATATTCCTTTACGTGCTAAGGGGTATCTAGAGAGTGGGATAGGTTTAATAACTACCCTAACCCTAATGCGTACCCTAACCCTAACCCCTACCCTAAACCTAACAAGTACTCTAATCCTAACCCGTACCCTAAAATGAGCCCTAACCCTAACACTAACCCTAACCCTAACCCTAACCCATACCCTACACCGTACACGGACCCCTCCCCGAACCCGTACCCTAAGCCGTACCCTAACCCTAACCCTAAGCCTAACCCTAACCCTAGGCTACCCTTGACTGCTTCTGCCTCCAATAGATTTCCTAAGCACTAGTGTTTTAAGGAACAGCTTAAAAAGAGAATCCTAATGTGATTTCTTTATAATGGGTGTGTTCCTTATCTTATCCTAGTGTCTAAACTCTTCTCCATGGCTGGTCCTCCAAATAATATTCCTTTACGTGCTAAGGGGTAGCTAGAGAGTGGGATAGGTTTAATAACTACCCTAACCCTAACACGTACCCTTACCCTAACACTTACCCTAACCCTAACACGTACCCTAATCCTAACCCGTACCCTAAACCGAGCCCTAACCCTAACACTAACCCTAACCCTAACCCTAACCCATACCCTACACCGTACACGGACCCCTCACCGAACCCGTACCCTAAGCCGTACCCTAACCCTAACCCTAAGCCTAACCCTAACCCTAGGCTACCCTTGACTGCTTCTGCCTCCAATAGATTTCCTAAGCACTAGTGTTTTAAGGAACAGCTTAAAAAGAGAATCCGAATATGATTTCTTTATAATGGGTGTGTTCCTTATCTTATCCTAGTGTCTAAACTCTTCTCCATGGCTGGACCCCCAAATAATATTCCTTTACGTGCTAAGGGGTATCTAGAGAATGGGATAGGTTTAATAACAACCCTAACCCTAAAGCGTATCCTAACCCTAACCCCTACCCTAACCCTAACATGTACCCTAATCCTAACCCGTACCCTAAACCGAGCCCTAACCCTAACACTAACCCTAACCCTAACCCTAACCCATACCCTACACCGTACACGGACCCCTCCCCGAACCCGTACCCTAAGCCGTACCCTAACCCTAACCCTAAGCCTAACCCTAACCCTAGGCTACCCTTGACTGCTTCTGCCTCCAATAGATTTCCTAAGCACTAGTGTTTTAAGGAACAGCTTAAAAAGAGAATCCTAATGTGATTTCTGTATAATGGGTGTGTTCCTTATCTTATCCTAGTGTCTAAACTCTTCTCCATGGCTGGACCCCCAAATAATATTCCTTTACGTGCTAAGGGGTATCTAGAGAGTGGGATAGGTTTAATAACTACCCTAACCCTAACACGTATCCTAACCCTAACCCCTACCCTAAACCTAACACGTACCCTAATCCTAACCCGTACCCTAAACCGAGCCCTAACCCTAACACTAACCCTAACCCTAACCCTAACCCATACCCTACACCGTACACGGACCCCTCCCCGAACCCATAACCTAAGCCGTACCCTAACCCTAACCCTAAGCCTAACCCTAACCCTAGGCTACCCTTGACTGCTTCTGCCTCCAATAGATTTCCTAAGCAATAGTGTTTTAAGGAACAGCTTAAAAAGAGAATCCTAATGTGATTTCTTTATAATGGGTGTGTTCCTTATCTTATCCTAGTGTCTAAACTCTTCTCCATGGCTGGACCCCCAAATAATATTCCTTTACGTGCTAACGGGTATCTAGAGAGTGGGATAGGTTTAATAACTACCCTAACCCTAACGCGTATACTAACCCTAACCCCTACCCTAAACCTAACACGTACCCTAAACCTAACCCGTACCCTATACCGAGCCCTAACCCTAACACTAACCCTAACCCTAACCCTAACCCATACCCTACACCGTACACGGACCCCTCCCCGAACCCGTACCCTAAGCCGTACCCTAACCCTAACCCTAAGCCTAACCCTAACCCTAGGCTACCCTTGACTGCTTCTGCCTCCAATAGATTTCCTAAGCACTAGTGTTTTAAGGAACAGCTTAAAAAGATAATCCTAACGTGATTTCTTTATAATGGGTGTGTTCCTTATCTTATCCTAGTGTCTAAATTCTTCTCCATGGCTGGACCCCCAAATAATATTCCTTTACTTGCTAAGGGGTATCTAGAGAGTGGGATAGGTTTAATAACTACCCTAACCCTAACGCGTACCCTAACCCTAACCCCTACCCTAAACCTAACACGTACTCTAATCCTAACCCGTTCCCTAAAATGAGCCCTAACCCTAACACTAACCCTAACCCTAACCCTAACCCATACCCTACACCGTACACGGACCCCTCCCCGAACCCGTACCCTAAGCCGTACCCTAACCCTAACCCTAAGCCTAACCCTAACCCTAGGCTACCCTTGACTGCTTCTGCCTCCAATAGATTTCCTAAGCACTAGTGTTTTAAGGAACAGCTTAAAAAGAGAATCCTAACGTGATTTCTTTATAATGGGTGTGTTCCTTATCTTATCCTAGTGTCTAAATTCTTCTCCATGGCTGGACCCCCAAATAATATTCCTTTACTTGGTAAGGGGTATCTAGAGAGTGGGATAGGTTTAATAACTACCCTAACCCTAACGCGTACCCTAACCCTAACCCCTACCCTAAACCTAACACGTACTCTAATCCTAACCCGTTCCCTAAAATGAGCCCTAACCCTAACACTAACCCTAACCCTAACCCTAACCCATACCCTACACCGTAAACGGACCCCTCCCCGAACCCGTACCCTAAGCCGTACCCTAACCCTAACCCTAAGCCTAACCCTAACCCTAGGCTACCCTTGACTGCTTCTGCCTCCAATAGATTTCCTAAGCACTAGTGTTTTAAGGAACAGCTTAAAAAGAGAATCCTAATGTGATTTCTTTATAATGGGTGTGTTCCTTATCTTATCCTAGTGTCTAAACTCTTCTCCATGGCTGGACCCCCAAATAATATTCCTTTACGTGCTAAGGGGTATCTAGAGAGTGGGATAGGTTTAATAACTACCCTAACCCTAACGCGTACCCTAACCCTAACCCCTACCCTAAACCTAACACGTACTCTAATCCTAACCCATACCCTAAAATGAGCCCTAAACCTAACACTAACCCTAACCCTAACCCTAAACCATACCCTACACCGTACACGGACCCCTCCCCGAACCCGTACCCTAAGCCGTACCCTAACCCTAACCCTAAGCCTAACCCTTACCCTAGGCTACCCTTGACTGCTTCTGCCTCCAATAGATTTCCTAAGCACTAGTGTTTTAAGGAACAGCTTAAAAAGAGAATCCTAACGTGATTTCTTTATAATGGGTGTGTTCCTTATCTTATCCTAGTGTCTAAATTCTTCTCCATGGCTGGACCCCCAAATAATATTCCTTTACTTCCTAAGGGGTATCTAGAGAGTGGGATAGGTTTAATAACTACCCTAACCCTAACGCGTACCCTAACCCTAACCCCTACCCTAAACCTAACACGTACTCTAATCCTAACCCGTTCCCTAAAATGAGCCCTAACCCTAACACTAACCCTAACCCTAACCCTAACCCATACCCTACACCGTACACGGACCCCTCCCCGAACCCGTACCCTAAGCCGTACCCTAACCCTAACCCTAAGCCTAACCCTAACCCTAGGCTACCCTTGACTGCTTCTGCCTCCAATAGATTTCCTAAGCACTAGTGTTTTAAGGAACAGCTTAAAAAGAGAATCCTAACGTGATTTCTTTATAATGGGTGTGTTCCTTATCTTATCCTAGTGTCTAAATTCTTCTCCATGGCTGGACCCCCAAATAATATTCCTTTACGTGCTAAGGGGTATCTAGACAGTGGGATAGGTTTAATAACTAACCTAACCCTAACGCGTACCCTAACCCTAACCCCTACCCTAAACCTAACACGTACTCTAATCCTAACCCGTACCCTAAAATGAGCCCTAACCCTAACACTAACCCTAACCCTAACCCTAAACCATACCCTACACCGTACACGGACCCCTCCCCGAACCCGTACCCTAAGCCGTACCCTAACCCTAACCCTAAGCCTAACCCTAACCCTAGGCTACCCTTGACTGCTTCTGCCTCCAATAGATTTCCTAAGCACTAGTGTTTTAAGGAACAGCTTAAAAAGAGAATCCTAATGTGATTTCTTTATAATGGGTGTGTTCCTTATCTTATCCTAGTGTCTAAACTCTTCTCCATGGCTGGACCCCCAAATAATATTCCTTTACGTGCGAAGGGGTATCTAGAAAATGGGATAGGTTTAATAACAACCCTAACCCTAACGCGTATCCTAACCCTAACCCCTACCCTAACCCTAACATGTACCCTAATCCTAACCCGTACCCTAAACCGAGCCCTAACCCTAACTCTAACCCTAACCCTAACCCTAACCCATACCCTACACCGTACAAGGACCCCTCCCCGAACCCGTACCCTAAACCGTACCCTAAACCTAACCCTAAGCCTAACCCTAACCCTAGGCTACCCTTGACTGCTTCTGCCTCCAATAGATTTCCTAAGCACTAGTGTTTTAAGGAACAGCTTAAAAAGAGAATCCTAATGTGATTTCTGTATAATGGGTGTGTTCCTTATCTTATCCTAGTGTCTAAACTCTTCTCCATGGCTGGACCCCCAAATAATATTCCTTTACGTGCTAAGGGGTATCTAGAGAGTGGGATAGGTTTAATAACTACACTAACCCTAACGCGTATCCTAACCCTAACCCCTACCCTAAACCTAACACGTAACCTAATCCTAAGCCGTACCCTAAACCGAGCCCTAACTCTAACACTAACCCTAACCCTAACCCTAACCCATACCCTACACCGTACACGGACCCCTCCCCGAACCCGTACCCTAAGCCGTACCCTAACCCTAACCCTAAGCCTAACCCTAACCCTAGGCTACCCTTGACTGCTTCTGCTTCCAATAGATTTCCTAAGCACTAGTGTTTTAAGGAACAGCTTAAAAAGAGAATCCTAATGTGATTTCTGTATAATGGGTGTGTTCCTTATCTTATCCTAGTGTCTAAATTCTTCTCCATGGCTGGACCCCCAAATAATATTCCTTTACGTGCTAAGGGGTATCTAGAGAGTGGGATAGGTTTAATAACTACCCTAACCCTAACGCGTACCCTAACCCTAACCCCTACCCTAAACCTAACACGTACTCTAATCCTAACCCGTACCCTAAAATGAGCCCTAACCCTAACACTAACCCTAACCCTAACCCTAACCCATACCCTACACCGTACACGGACCCCTCCCCGAACCCGTACCCTAAGCCGTACCCTAACCCTAACCCTAAGCCTAACCCTAACCCTAGGCTACCCTTGACTGCTTCTGCCTCCAATAGATTTCCTAAGCACTAGTGTTTTAAGGAACAGCTTAAAAAGAGAATCCTAACGTGATTTCTTTATAATGGGTGTGTTCCTTATCTTATCCTAGTGTCTAAATTCTTCTCCATGGCTGGACCCCCAAATAATATTCCTTTACTTGCTAAGGGGTATCTAGACAGTGGGATAGGTTTAATAACTACCCTAACCCTAACGCGTACACTAACCCTAACCCCTACCCTAAACCTAACACGTACTCTAATCCTAACCCGTTCCCTAAAATGAGCCCTAACCCTAACACTAACCCTAACCCTAACCCTAACCCATACCCTACACCGTACACGGACCCCTCCCCGAACCCGTACCCTAAGCCGTACCCTAACCCTAACCCTAAGCCTAACCCTAACCCTAGGCTACCCTTGACTGCTTCTGCCTCCAATAGATTTCCTAAGCACTAGTGTTTTAAGGAACAGCTTAAAAAGAGAATCCTAATGTGATTTCTTTATAATGGGTGTGTTCCTTATCTTATCCTAGTGTCTAAACTCTTCTCCATGGCTGGACCCCCAAATAATATTCCTTTACGTGCTAAGGGGTATCTAGAGAGTGGGATAGGTTTAATAACTAACCTAACCCTAACGCGTACCCTAACCCTAACCCCTACCCTAAACCTAACACGTACTCTAATCCTAACCCGTACCCTAAAATGAGCCCTAACCCTAACACTAACCCTAACCCTAACCCTAAACCATACCCTACACCGTACACGGACCCCTCCCCGAACCCGTACCCTAAGCCGTACCCTAACCCTAACCCTAAGCCTAACCCTAACCCTAGGCTACCCTTGACTGCTTCTGCCTCCAATAGATTTCCTAAGCACTAGTGTTTTAAGGAACAGCTTAAAAAGAGAATCCTAATGTGATTTCTTTATAATGGGTGTGTTCCTTATCTTATCCTAGTGTCTAAACTCTTCTCCATGGCTGGACCCCCAAATAATATTCCTTTACGTGCGAAGGGGTATCTAGAGAATGGGATAGGTTTAATAACAACCCTAACCCTAACGCGTATCCTAACCCTAACCCCTACCCTAACCCTAACATGTACCCTAATCCTAACCCGTACCCTAAACCGAGCCCTAACCCTAACTCTAACCCTAACCCTAACCCTAACCCATACCCTACACCGTACAAGGACCCCTCCCCGAACCCGTACCCTAAACCGTACCCTAAACCTAACCCTAAGCCTAACCCTAACCCTAGGCTACCCTTGACTGCTTCTGCCTCCAATAGATTTCCTAAGCACTAGTGTTTTAAGGAACAGCTTAAAAAGAGAATCCTAATGTGATTTCTGTATAATGGGTGTGTTCCTTATCTTATCCTAGTGTCTAAACTCTTCTCCATGGCTGGACCCCCAAATAATATTCCTTTACGTGCTAAGGGGTGTCTAGAGAGTGGGATAGGTTTAATAACTACCCTAACCCTAACGCGTATCCTAACCCTAACCCCTACCCTAAACCTAACACGTAACCTAATCCTAAGCCGTACCCTAAACCGAGCCCTAACTCTAACACTAACCCTAACCCTAACCCTAACCCATACCCTACACCGTACACGGACCCCTCCCCGAACCCGTACCCTAAGCCGTACCCTAACCCTAACCCTAAGCCTAACCCTAACCCTAGGCTACCCTTGACTGCTTCTGCTTCCAATAGATTTCCTAAGCACTAGTGTTTTAAGGAACAGCTTAAAAAGAGAATCCTAATGTGATTTCTGTATAATGGGTGTGTTCCTTATCTTATCCTAGTGTCTAAATTCTTCTCCATGGCTGGACCCCCAAATAATATTCCTTTACGTGCTAAGGGGTATCTAGAGAGTGGGATAGGTTTAATAACTACCCTAACCCTAACGCGTACCCTAACCCTAACCCCTACCCTAAACCTAACACGTACTCTAATCCTAACCCGTACCCTAAAATGAGCCCTAACCCTAACACTAACCCTAACCCTAACCCTAACCCATACCCTACACCGTACACGGACCCCTCCCCGAACCCGTACCCTAAGCCGTACCCTAACCCTAACCCTAAGCCTAACCCTAACCCTAGGCTACCCTTGACTGCTTCTGCCTCCAATAGATTTCCTAAGCACTAGTGTTTTAAGGAACAGCTTAAAAAGAGAATCCTAATGTGATTTCTGTATAATGGGTGTGTTCCTTATCTTATCCTAGTGTCTAAACTCTTCTCCATGGCTGGACCCCCAAATAATATTCCTTTACGTGCTAAGGGGTATCTAGAGAATGGGATAGGTTTAATAACAACCCTAACCCTAACGCGTATACTAACCCTAACCCCTACCCTAACCCAAACACGTACCCTAATCCTAACCCGTACCCTAAACCGAGCCCTAACCCTAACACTAACCCTAACCCTAACCCTAACCCATACCCTACACCGTACACGGACCCCTCCCCGAACCCGTACCCTAAGCTGTACCCTAACCCTAACCCTAAGCCTAACCCTAACCCTAGGCTACCCTTGACTGCTTCTGCCTCCAATAGATTTCCTAAGCCCTAGTGTTTTAAGGAACAGCTTAAAAAGAGAATCCTAATGTGATTTCTGTATAATGGGTGTGTTCCTTATCTTATCCTAGTGTCTAAACTCTTCTCCATGGCTGGACCCCCAAATAATATTCCTTTACGTGCTAAGGGGTATCTAGAGAATGGGATAGGTTTAATAACAACCCTAACCCTAACGCGTTTCCTAACCCTAACCCCTACCCTAACCCTAACATGTACCCTAATCGTAACCCGTACCCTAAACCGAGCCCTAACCCTAACACTAACCCTAACCCTAACCCTAACCCATACCCTACACCGTTCACGGACCCCTCCCCGAACCCGTACCCTAAGCCGTACCCTAACCCTAACCCTAAGCCTAACCCTAACCCTAGGCTACCCTTGACTGCTTCTGCTTCCAATAGATTTCCTAAGCACTAGTGTTTTAAGGAACAGCTTAAAAAGAGAATCCTAATGTGATTTCTTTATAATGGGTGTGTTCCTTATCTTATCCTAGTGTCTAAATTCTTCTCCATGGCTGGTCCCCCAAATAATATTCCTTTACGTGCTAAGGGGTATCTAGAGAGTGGGATAGGTTTAATAACTACCCTAACCCTAACGCGTACCCTAACCCTAACCCCTACCCTAAACCTAACACGTACTCTAATCCTAACCCGTTCCCTAAAATGAGCCCTAACCCTAACACTAACCCTAACCCTAACCCTAACCCATACCCTACACCGTACACGGACCCCTCCCCGAACCCGTACCCTAAGCCGTACCCTAACCCTAACCCTAAGCCTAACCCTAACCCTAGGCTACCCTTGACTGCTTCTGCCTCCAATAGATTTCCTAAGCACTAGTGTTTTAAGGAACAGCTTAAAAAGAGAATCCTAACGTGATTTCTTTATAATGGGTGTGTTCCTTATCTTATCCTAGTGTCTAAATTCTTCTCCATGGCTGGACCCCCAAATAATATTCCTTTACTTGCTAAGGGGTATCTAGACAGTGGGATAGGTTTAATAACTACCCTAACCCTAACGCGTACCCTAACCCTAACCCCTACCCTAAACCTAACACGTACTCTAATCCTAACCCGTTCCCTAAAATGAGCCCTAACCCTAACACTAACCCTAACCCTAACCCTAACCCATACCCTACACCGTACACGGACCCCTCCCCGAACCCGTACCCTAAGCCGTACCCTAACCCTAACCCTAAGCCTAACCCTAACCCTAGGCTACCCTTGACTGCTTCTGCCTCCAATAGATTTCCTAAGCACTAGTGTTTTAAGGAACAGCTTAAAAAGAGAATCCTAATGTGATTTCTTTATAATGGGTGTGTTCCTTATCTTATCCTAGTGTCTAAACTCTTCTCCATGGCTGGACCCCCAAATAATATTCCTTTACGTGCTAAGGGGTATCTAGAGAGTGGGATAGGTTTAATAACTAACCTAACCCTAACGCGTACCCTAACCCTAACCCCTACCCTAAACCTAACACGTACTCTAATCCTAACCCGTACCCTAAAATGAGCCCTAATCCTAACACTAACCCTAACCCTAACCCTAAACCATACCCTACACCGTACACGGACCCCTCCCCGAACCCGTACCCTAAGCCGTACCCTAACCCTAACCCTAAGCCTAACCCTAACCCTAGGCTACCCTTGACTGCTTCTGCCTCCAATAGATTTCCTAAGCACTAGTGTTTTAAGGAACAGCTTAAAAAGAGAATCCTAATGTGATTTCTTTATAATGGGTGTGTTCCTTATCTTATCCTAGTGTCTAAACTCTTCTCCATGGCTGGACCCCCAAATAATATTCCTTTACGTGCGAAGGGGTATCTAGAGAATGGGATAGGTTTAATAACAACCCTAACCCTAACGCGTATCCTAACCCTAACCCCTACCCTAACCCTAACATGTACCCTAATCCTAACCCGTACCCTAAACCGAGCCCTAACCCTAACTCTAACCCTAACCCTAACCCTAACCCATACCCTACACCGTACAAGGACCCCTCCCCGAACCCGTACCCTAAACCGTACCCTAAACCTAACCCTAAGCCTAACCCTAACCCTAGGCTACCCTTGACTGCTTCTGCCTCCAATAGATTTCCTAAGCACTAGTGTTTTAAGGAACAGCTTAAAAAGAGAATCCTAAAGTGATTTCTGTATAATGGGTGTGTTCCTTATCTTATCCTAGTGTCTAAACTCTTCTCCATGGCTGGACCCCCAAATAATATTCCTTTACGTGCTAAGGGGTATCTAGAGAGTGGGATAGGTTTAATAACTACCCTAACCCTAACGCGTATCCTAACCCTAACCCCTACCCTAAACCTAACACGTAACCTAATCCTAAGCCGTAACCTAAACCGAGCCCTAACTCTAACACTAACCCTAACCCTAACCCTAACCCATACCCTACACCGTACACGGACCCCTCCCCGAACCCGTACCCTAAGCCGTACCCTAACCCTAACCCTAAGCCTAACCCTAACCCTAGGCTACCCTTGACTGCTTCTGCTTCCAATAGATTTCCTAAGCACTAGTGTTTTAAGGAACAGCTTAAAAAGAAAATCCTAATGTGATTTCTGTATAATGGGTGTGTTCCTTATCTTATCCTAGTGTCTAAATTCTTCTCCATGGCTGGACCCCCAAATAATATTCCTTTACGTGCTAAGGGGTATCTAGAGAGTGGGATAGGTTTAATAACTACCCTAACCCTAACGCGTACCCTAACCCTAACCCCTACCCTAAACCTAACACGTACTCTAATCCTAACCCGTACCCTAAAATGAGCCCTAACCCTAACACTAACCCTAACCCTAACCCTAACCCATACCCTACACCGTACACGGACCCCTCCCCGAACCCGTACCCTAAGCTGTACCCTAACCCTAACCCTAAGCCTAACGCTAACCCTAGGCTACCCTTGACTGCTTCTGCCTCCAATAGATTTCCTAAGCCCTAGTGTTTTAAGGAACAGCTTAAAAAGAGAATCCTAATGTGATTTCTGTATAATGGGTGTGTTCCTTATCTTATCCTAGTGTCTAAACTCTTCTCCATGGCTGGACCCCCAAATAATATTCCTTTACGTGCTAAGGGGTATCTAGAGAATGGGATAGGTTTAATAACAACCCTAACCCTAACGCGTTTCCTAACCCTAACCCCTACCCTAACCCTAACATGTACCCTAATCGTAACCCGTACCCTAAACCGAGCCCTAACCCTAAAACTAACCCTAACCCTAACCCTAACCCATACCCTACACCGTTCACGGACCCCTCCCCGAACCCGTACCCTAAGCCGTACCCTAACCCTAACCCTAAGCCTAACCCTAACCCTAGGCTACCCTTGACTGCTTCTGCTTCCAATAGATTTCCTAAGCACTAGTGTTTTAAGGAACAGCTTAAAAAGAGAATCCTAATGTGATTTCTTTATAATGGGTGTGTTCCTTATCTTATCCTAGTGTCTAAATTCTTCTCCATGGCTGGTCCCCCAAATAATATTCCTTTACGTGCTAAGGGGTATCTAGAGAGTGGGATAGGTTTAATAACTACCCTAACCCTAACGCGTACCCTAACCCTAACCCCTACCCTAAACCTAACACGTACTCTAATCCTAACCCGTTCCCTAAAATGAGCCCTAACCCTAACACTAACCCTAACCCTAACCCTAACCCATACCCTACACCGTACACGGACCCCTCCCCGAACCCGTACCCTAAGCCGTACCCTAACCCTAACCCTAAGCCTAACCCTAACCCTAGGCTACCCTTGACTGCTTCTGCCTCCAATAGATTTCCTAAGCACTAGTGTTTTAAGGAACAGCTTAAAAAGAGAATCCTAATGTGATTTCTTTATAATGGGTGTGTTCCTTATCTTATCCTAGTGTCTAAACTCTTCTCCATGGCTGGACCCCCAAATAATATTCCTTTACGTGCTAAGGGGTATCTAGAGAGTGGGATAGGTTTAATAACTACCCTAACCCTAACGCGTACCCTAACCCTAACCCCTACCCTAAACCTAACACGTACTCTAATCCTAACCCGTTCCCTAAAATGAGCCCTAACCCTAACACTAACCCTAACCCTAACCCTAACCCATACCCTACACCGTACACGGACCCCTCCCCGAACCCGTACCCTAAGCCGTACCCTAACCCTAACCCTAAGCCTAACCCTAACCCTAGGCTACCCTTGACTGCTTCTGCCTCCAATAGATTTCCTAAGCACTAGTGTTTTAAGGAACAGCTTAAAAAGAGAATCCTAATGTGATTTCTTTATAATGGGTGTGTTCCTTATCTTATCCTAGTGTCTAAACTCTTCTCCATGGCTGGACCCCCAAATAATATTCCTTTACGTGCTAAGGGGTATCTAGAGAGTGGGATAGGTTTAATAACTACCCTAACCCTAACGCGTACCCTAACCCTAACCCCTACCCTATACCTAACACGTACTCTAATCCTAACCCGTACCCTAAAATGAGCCCTAACCCTAACACTAACCCTAACCCTAACCCTAAACCATACCCTACACCGTACACGGACCCCTCCCCGAACCCGTACCCTAAGCCGTACCCTAACCCTAACCCTAAGCCTAACCCTTACCCTAGGCTACCCTTGACTGCTTCTGCCTCCAATAGATTTCCTAAGCACTAGTGTTTTAAGGAACAGCTTAAAAAGAGAATCCTAACGTGATTTCTTTATAATGGGTGTGTTCCTTATCTTATCCTAGTGTCTAAATTTTTCTCCATGGCTGGACCCCAAATAATATTCCTTTACTTGCTAAGGGGTATCTAGAGAGTGGGATAGGTTTAATAACTACCCTAACCCTAACGCGTACCCTAACCCTAACCCCTACCCTAAACCTAACACGTACTCTAATCTTAACCCGTACCCTAAAATGAGCCCTAACCCTAACACTAACCCTAACCCTAACCCTAAACCATACCCTACACCGTACACGGACCCCTCCCCGAACCCGTACCCTAAGCCGTACCCTAACCCTAACCCTAAGCCTAACCCTAACCCTAGGCTACCCTTGACTGCTTCTGCCTCCAATAGATTTCCTAAGCACTAGTGTTTTAAGGAACAGCTTAAAAAGAGAATCCTAATGTGATTTCTGTATAATGGGTGTGTTCCTTATCTTATCCTAGTGTCTAAACTCTTCTCCATGGCTGGACCCCCAAATAATATTCCTTTACGTGCTAAGGGGTATCTAGAGAGTGGGATAGGTTTAATAACTACCCTAACCCTAACACGTATCATAACCCTAACCCCTACCCTAAACCTAACACGTACCCTAATCCTAACCCGTACCCTAAACCGAGCCCTAACCCTAACACTAACCCTAACCCTAACCCTAACCCATACCCTACACCGTACACGGACCCCTCCCCGAACCCATACCCTAAGCCGTACCCTAACCCTAACCCTAAGCCTAACCCTAACCCTAGGCTACCCTTGACTGCTTCTGCCTCCAATAGATTTCCTAAGCAATAGTGTTTTAAGGAACAGCTTAAAAAGAGAATCCTAATGTGATTTCTTTATAATGGGTGTGTTCCTTATCTTATCCTAGTGTCTAAACTCTTCTCCATGGCTGGACCTCCAAATAATATTCCTTTACGTGCTAACGGGTATCTAGAGAGTGGGATAGGTTTAATAACTACCCTAACCCTAACGCGTATACTAACCCTAACCCCTACCCTAAACCTAACACGTACCCTAAACCTAACCCGTACCCTATACCGAGCCCTAACCCTAACACTAACCCTAACCCTAACCCTAACCCATACCCTACACCGTACACGGACCCCTCCCCGAACCCGTACCCTAAGCCGTACCCTAACCCTAACCCTAAGCCTAACCCTAACCCTAGGCTACCCTTGACTGCTTCTGCCTCCAATAGATTTCCTAAGCACTAGTGTTTTAAGGAACAGCTTAAAAAGATAATCCTAACGTGATTTCTTTATAATGGGTGTGTTCCTTATCTTATCCTAGTGTCTAAATTCTTCTCCATGGCTGGACCCCCAAATAATATTCCTTTACTTGCTAAGGGGTATCTAGAGAGTGGGATAGGTTTAATAACTACCCCTAACCCTAACGCGTACCCTAACCCTAACCCCTACCCTAAACCTAACACGTACTCTAATCCTAACCCGTTCCCTAAAATGAGCCCTAACCCTAACACAAACCTAACCCTAACCCTAACCCATACCCTACACCGTACACGGACCCCTCCCCGAACCCGTACCCTAAGCCGTACCCTAACCCTAACCCTAAGCCTAACCCTAACCCTAGGCTACCCTTGACTGCTTCTGCCTCCAATAGATTTCCTAAGCACTAGTGTTTTAAGGAACAGCTTAAAAAGAGAATCCTAACGTGATTTCTTTATAATGGGTGTGTTCCTTATCTTATCCTAGTGTCTAAATTCTTCTCCATGGCTGGACCCCCAAATAATATTCCTTTACTTGGTAAGGGGTTATCTAGAGAGTGGGATAGGTTTAATAACTACCCTAACCCTAACGCGTACCCTAACCCTAACCCCCTACCATAAACCTAACACGTACTCTAATCCTAACCCGTTCCCTAAAATGAGCCCTAACCCTAACACTAACCCTAACCCTAACCCTAACCCATACCCTACACCGTAAACGGACCCCTCCCCGAACCCGTACCCTAAGCCGTACCCTAACCCTAACCCTAAGCCTAACCCTAACCCTAGGCTACCCTTGACTGCTTCTGCCTCCAATAGATTTCCTAAGCACTAGTGTTTTAAGGAACAGCTTAAAAAGAGAATCCTAATGTGATTTCTTTATAATGGGTGTGTTCCTTATCTTATCCTAGTGTCTAAACTCTTCTCCATGGCTGGACCCCCAAATAATATTCCTTTACGTGCTAAGGGGTATCTAGAGAGTGGGATAGGTTTAATAACTACCCTAACCCTAACGCGTACCCTAACCCTAACCCCTACCCTAAACCTAACACGTACTCTAATCCTAACCCATACCCTAAAATGAGCCCTAAACCTAACACTAACCCTAACCCTAACCCTAAACCATACCCTACACCGTACACGGACCCCTCCCCGAACCCGTACCTAAGCCGTACCCTAACCCTAACCCTAAGCCTAACCCTTACCCTAGGCTACCCTTGACTGCTTCTGCCTCCAATAGATTTCCTAAGCACTAGTGTTTTAAGGAACAGCTTAAAAAGAGAATCCTAACGTGATTTCTTTATAATGGGTGTGTTCCTTATCTTATCCTAGTGTCTAAATTCTTCTCCATGGCTGGACCCCCAAATAATATTCCTTTACTTGCTAAGGGGTATCTAGAGAGTGGGATAGGTTTAATAACTACCCTAACCCTAACGCGTACCCTAACCCTAACCCCTACCCTAAACCTAACACGTACTCTAATCCTAACCCGTTCCCTAAAATGAGCCCTAACCCTAACACTAACCCTAACCCTAACCCTAACCCATAACCTACACCGTACACGGACCCCTCCCCGAACCCGTACCCTAAGCCGTACCCTAACCCTAACCCTAAGCCTAACCCTAACCCTAGGCTACCCTTGACTGCTTCTGCCTCCAATAGATTTCCTAAGCACTAGTGTTTTAAGGAACAGCTTAAAAAGAGAATCCTAACGTGATTTCTTTATAATGGGTGTGTTCCTTATCTTATCCTAGTGTCTAAATTCTTCTCCATGGCTGGACCCCCAAATAATATTCCTTACGTGCTAAGGGGTATCTAGAGAGTGGGATAGGTTTAATAACTACCCTAACCCTAACGCGTACCCTAACCCTAACCCCTACCCTAAACCTAACACGTACTCTAATCCTAACCCGTTACCTAAAATGAGCCCTAACCCTAACACTAACCCTAACCCTAACCCTAACCCATACCCTACACCGTACACGGACCCCTCCCCGAACCCGTACCCTAAGCCGTACCCTAACCCTAACCCTAAGCCTAACCCTAACCCTAGGCTACCCTTGACTGCTTCTGCCTCCAATAGATTTCCTAAGCACTAGTGTTTTAAGGAACAGCTTAAAAAGAGAATCCTAATGTGATTTCTTTATAATGGGTGTGTTCCTTATCTTATCCTAGTGTCTAAACTCTTCTCCATGGCTGGACCCCCAAATAATATTCCTTTACGTGCTAAGGGGTATCTAGAGAGTGGGATAGGTTTAATAACTACCCTAACCCTAACGCGTACCCTAACCCTAACCCCTACCCTATACCTAACACGTACTCTAATCCTAACCCGTACCCTAAAATGAGCCCTAACCCTAACACTAACCCTAACCCTAACCCTAAGCCATACCCTACACCGTACACGGACCCCTCCCCGAACCCGTACCCTAAGCCGTACCCTAACCCTAACCCTAAGCCTAACCCTTACCCTAGGCTACCCTTGACTGCTTCTGCCTCCAATAGATTTCCTAAGCACTAGTGTTTTAAGGAACAGCTTAAAAAGAGAATCCTAATGTGATTTCTGTATAATGGGTGTGTTCCTTATCTTATCCTAGTGTCTAAACTCTTCTCCATGGCTGGACCCCCAAATAATATTCCTTGACGTGCTAAGGGGTATCTAGAGAGTGGGATAGGTTTAATAACTACCCTAACCCTAACACGTATCATAACCCTAACCCCTACCCTAAACCTAACACGTACCCTAATCCTAACCCGTACCCTAAACCGAGCCCTAACCCTAACACTAACCCTAACCCTAACCCTAACCCATACCCTACACCGTACACGGACCCCTCCCCGAACCCATACCCTAAGCCGTACCCTAACCCTAACCCTAAGCCTAACCCTAACCCTAGGCTACCCTTGACTGCTTCTGCCTCCAATAGATTTCCTAAGCAATAGTGTTTTAAGGAACAGCTTAAAAAGAGAATCCTAATGTGATTTCTTTATAATGGGTGTGTTCCTTATCTTATCCTAGTGTCTAAACTCTTCTCCATGGCTGGACCTCCAAATAATATTCCTTTACGTGCTAACGGGTATCTAGAGAGTGGGATAGGTTTAATAACTACCCTAACCCTAACGCGTATACTAACCCTAACCCCTACCCTAAACCTAACACGTACCCTAAACCTAACCCGTACCCTATACCGAGCCCTAACCCTAACACTAACCCTAACCCTAACCCTAACCCATACCCTACACCGTACACGGACCCCTCCCCGAACCCGTACCCTAAGCCGTACCCTAACCCTAACCCTAAGCCTAACCCTAACCCTAGGCTACCCTTGACTGCTTCTGCCTCCAATAGATTTCCTAAGCACTAGTGTTTTAAGGAACAGCTTAAAAAGATAATCCTAACGTGATTTCTTTATAATGGGTGTGTTCCTTATCTTATCCTAGTGTCTAAATTCTTCTCCATGGCTGGACCCCCAAATAATATTCCTTTACTTGCTAAGGGGTATCTAGAGAGTGGGATAGGTTTAATAACTACCCTAACCCTAACGCGTACCCTAACCCTAACCCCTACCCTAAACCTAACACGTACTCTAATCCTAACCCGTTCCCTAAAATGAGCCCTAACCCTAACACAAACCCTAACCCTAACCCTAACCCATACCCTACACCGTACACGGACCCCTCCCCGAACCCGTACCCTAAGCCGTACCCTAACCCTAACCCTAAGCCTAACCCTAACCCTAGGCTACCCTTGACTGCTTCTGCCTCCAATAGATTTCCTAAGCACTAGTGTTTTAAGGAACAGCTTAAAAAGAGAATCCTAACGTGATTTCTTTATAATGGGTGTGTTCCTTATCTTATCCTAGTGTCTAAATTCTTCTCCATGGCTGGACCCCCAAATAATATTCCTTTACTTGCTAAGGGGTATCTAGACAGTGGGATAGGTTTAATAACTACCCTAACCCTAACGCGTACCCTAACCCTAACCCCTACCATAAACCTAACACGTACTCTAATCCTAACCCGTTCCCTAAAATGAGCCCTAACCCTAACACTAACCCTAACCCTAACCCTAACCCATACCCTACACCGTAAACGGACCCCTCCCCGAACCCGTACCCTAAGCCGTACCCTAACCCTAACCCTAAGCCTAACCCTAACCCTAGGCTACCCTTGACTGCTTCTGCCTCCAATAGATTTCCTAAGCACTAGTGTTTTAAGGAACAGCTTAAAAAGAGAATCCTAATGTGATTTCTTTATAATGGGTGTGTTCCTTATCTTATCCTAGTGTCTAAACTCTTCTCCATGGCTGGACCCCCAAATAATATTCCTTTACGTGCTAAGGGGTATCTAGAGAGTGGGATAGGTTTAATAACTACCCTAACCCTAACGCGTACCCTAACCCTAACCCCTACCCTAAACCTAACACGTACTCTAATCCTAACCCATACCCTAAAATGAGCCCTAAACCTAACACTAACCCTAACCCTAACCCTAAACCATACCCTACACCGTACACGGACCCCTCCCCGAACCCGTACCCTAAGCCGTACCCTAACCCTAACCCTAAGCCTAACCCTTACCCTAGGCTACCCTTGACTGCTTCTGCCTCCAATAGATTTCCTAAGCACTAGTGTTTTAAGGAACAGCTTAAAAAGAGAATCCTAACGTGATTTCTTTATAATGGGTGTGTTCCTTATCTTATCCTAGTGTCTAAATTCTTCTCCATGGCTGGACCCCCAAATAATATTCCTTTACTTGCTAAGGGGTATCTAGAGAGTGGGATAGGTTTAATAACTACCCTAACCCTAACGCGTACCCTAACCCTAACCCCTACCCTAAACCTAACACGTACTCTAATCCTAACCCGTTCCCTAAAATGAGCCCTAACCCTAACACTAACCCTAACCCTAACCCTAACCCATAACCTACACCGTACACGGACCCCTCCCCGAACCCGTACCCTAAGCCGTACCCTAACCCTAACCCTAAGCCTAACCCTAACCCTAGGCTACCCTTGACTGCTTCTGCCTCCAATAGATTTCCTAAGCACTAGTGTTTTAAGGAACAGCTTAAAAAGAGAATCCTAACGTGATTTCTTTATAATGGGTGTGTTCCTTATCTTATCCTAGTGTCTAAATTCTTCTCCATGGCTGGACCCCCAAATAATATTCCTTTACGTGCTAAGGGGTATCTAGAGAGTGGGATAGGTTTAATAACTACCCTAACCCTAACGCGTACCCTAACCCTAACCCCTACCCTAAACCTAACACGTACTCTAATCCTAACCCGTTACCTAAAATGAGCCCTAACCCTAACACTAACCCTAACCCTAACCCTAACCCATACCCTACACCGTACACGGACCCCTCCCCGAACCCGTACCCTAAGCCGTACCCTAACCCTAACCCTAAGCCTAACCCTAACCCTAGGCTACCCTTGACTGCTTCTGCCTCCAATAGATTTCCTAAGCACTAGTGTTTTAAGGAACAGCTTAAAAAGAGAATCCTAATGTGATTTCTTTATAATGGGTGTGTTCCTTATCTTATCCTAGTGTCTAAACTCTTCTCCATGGCTGGACCCCCAAATAATATTCCTTTACGTGCTAAGGGGTATCTAGAGAGTGGGATAGGTTTAATAACTACCCTAACCCTAACGCGTACCCTAACCCTAACCCCTACCCTATACCTAACACGTACTCTAATCCTAACCCGTACCCTAAAATGAGCCCTAACCCTAACACTAACCCTAACCCTAACCCTAAACCATACCCTACACCGTACACGGACCCCTCCCCGAACCCGTACCCTAAGCCGTACCCTAACCCTAACCCTAAGCCTAACCCTTACCCTAGGCTACCCTTGACTGCTTCTGCCTCCAATAGATTTCCTAAGCACTAGTGTTTTAAGGAACAGCTTAAAAAGAGAATCCTAACGTGATTTCTTTATAATGGGTGTGTTCCTTATCTTATCCTAGTGTCTAAATTTTTCTCCATGGCTGGACCCCAAATAATATTCCTTTACTTGCTAAGGGGTATCTAGAGAGTGGGATAGGTTTAATAACTACCCTAACCCTAACGCGTACCCTAACCCTAACCCCTACCCTAAACCTAACACGTACTCTAATCTTAACCCGTACCCTAAAATGAGCCCTAACCCTAACACTAACCCTAACCCTAACCCTAAACCATACCCTACACCGTACACGGACCCCTCCCCGAACCCGTACCCTAAGCCGTACCCTAACCCTAACCCTAAGCCTAACCCTAACCCTAGGCTACCCTTGACTGCTTCTGCCTCCAATAGATTTCCTAAGCACTAGTGTTTTAAGGAACAGCTTAAAAAGAGAATCCTAATGTGATTTCTGTATAATGGGTGTGTTCCTTATCTTATCCTAGTGTCTAAACTCTTCTCCATGGCTGGACCCCCAAATAATATTCCTTGACGTGCTAAGGGGTATCTAGAGAGTGGGATAGGTTTAATAACTACCCTAACCCTAACACGTATCATAACCCTAACCCCTACCCTAAACCTAACACGTACGCTAATCCTAACCCGTACCCTAAACCGAGCCCTAACCCTAACACTAACCCTAACCCTAACCCTAACCCATACCCTACACCGTACACGGACCCCTCCCCGAACCCATACCCTAAGCCGTACCCTAACCCTAACCCTAAGCCTAACCCTAACCCTAGGCTACCCTTGACTGCTTCTGCCTCCAATAGATTTCCTAAGCAATAGTGTTTTAAGGAACAGCTTAAAAAGAGAATCCTAATGTGATTTCTTTATAATGGGTGTGTTCCTTATCTTATCCTAGTGTCTAAACTCTTCTCCATGGCTGGACCCCCAAATAATATTCCTTTACGTGCTAACGGGTATCTAGAGAGTGGGATAGGTTTAATAACTACCCTAACCCTAACGCGTATACTAACCCTAACCCCTACCCTAAACCTAACACGTACCCTAAACCTAACCCGTACCCTATACCGAGCCCTAACCCTAACACTAACCCTAACCCTAACCCTAACCCATACCCTACACCGTACACGGACCCCTCCCCGAACCCGTACCCTAAGCCGTACCCTAACCCTAACCCTAAGCCTAACCCTAACCCTAGGCTACCCTTGACTGCTTCTGCCTCCAATAGATTTCCTAAGCACTAGTGTTTTAAGGAACAGCTTAAAAAGATAATCCTAACGTGATTTCTTTATAATGGGTGTGTTCCTTATCTTATCCTAGTGTCTAAATTCTTCTCCATGGCTGGACCCCCAAATAATATTCCTTTACTTGCTAAGGGGTATCTAGAGAGTGGGATAGGTTTAATAACTACCCTAACCCTAACGCGTACCCTAACCCTAACCCCTACCCTAAACCTAACACGTACTCTAATCCTAACCCGTTCCCTAAAATGAGCCCTAACCCTAACACTAACCCTAACCCTAACCCTAACCCATACCCTACACCGTACACGGACCCCTCCCCGAACCCGTACCCTAAGTCGTACCCTAACCCTAACCCTAAGCCTAACCCTAACCCTAGGCTACCCTTGACTGCTTCTGCCTCCAATAGATTTCCTAAGCACTAGTGTTTTAAGGAACAGCTTAAAAAGAGAATCCTAACGTGATTTCTTTATAATGGGTGTGTTCCTTATCTTATCCTAGTGTCTAAATTCTTCTCCATGGCTGGACCCCCAAATAATATTCCTTTACTTGGTAAGGGGTATCTAGAGAGTGGGATAGGTTTAATAACTACCCTAACCCTAACGCGTACCCTAACCCTAACCCCTACCATAAACCTAACACGTACTCTAATCCTAACCCGTTCCCTAAAATGAGCCCTAACCCTAACACTAACCCTAACCCTAACCCTAACCCATACCCTACACCGTAAACGGACCCCTCCCCGAACCCGTACCCTAAGCCGTACCCTAACCCTAACCCTAAGCCTAACCCTAACCCTAGGCTACCCTTGACTGCTTCTGCCTCCAATAGATTTCCTAAGCACTAGTGTTTTAAGGAACAGCTTAAAAAGAGAATCCTAATGTGATTTCTTTATAATGGGTGTGTTCCTTATCTTATCCTAGTGTCTAAACTCTTCTCCATGGCTGGACCCCCAAATAATATTCCTTTACGTGCTAAGGGGTATCTAGAGAGTGGGATAGGTTTAATAACTACCCTAACCCTAACGCGTACCCTAACCCTAACCCCTACCCTAAACCTAACACGTACTCTAATCCTAACCCATACCCTAAAATGGGCCCTAAACCTAACACTAACCCTAACCCTAACCCTAAACCATACCCTACACCGTACACGGACCCCTCCCCGAACCCGTACCCTAAGCCGTACCCTAACCCTAACCCTAAGCCTAACCCTTACCCTAGGCTACCCTTGACTGCTTCTGCCTCCAATAGATTTCCTAAGCACTAGTGTTTTAAGGAACAGCTTAAAAAGAGAATCCTAACGTGATTTCTTTATAATGGGTGTGTTCCTTATCTTATCCTAGTGTCTAAATTCTTCTCCATGGCTGGACCCCCAAATAATATTCCTTTACTTGCTAAGGGGTATCTAGAGAGTGGGATAGGTTTAATAACTACCCTAACCCTAACGCGTACCCTAACCCTAACCCCTACCCTAAACCTAACACGTACTCTAATCCTAACCCGTTCCCTAAAATGAGCCCTAACCCTAACACTAACCCTAACCCTAACCCTAACCCATAACCTACACCGTACACGGACCCCTCCCCGAACCCGTACCCTAAGCCGTACCCTAACCCTAACCCTAAGCCTAACCCTAACCCTAGGCTACCCTTGACTGCTTCTGCCTCCAATAGATTTCCTAAGCACTAGTGTTTTAAGGAACAGCTTAAAAAGAGAATCCTAACGTGATTTCTTTATAATGGGTGTGTTCCTTATCTTATCCTAGTGTCTAAATTCTTCTCCATGGCTGGACCCCCAAATAATATTCCTTTACTTGCTAAGGGGTATCTAGACAGTGGGATAGGTTTAATAACTACCCTAACCCTAACGCGTACCCTAACCCTAACCCCTACCCTAAACCTAACACGTACTCTAATCCTAACCCGTTCCCTAAAATGAGCCCTAACCCTAACACTAACCCTAACCCTAACCCTAACCCATACCCTACACCGTACACGGACCCCTCCCCGAACCCGTACCCTAAGCCGTACCCTAACCCTAACCCTAAGCCTAACCCTAACCCTAGGCTACCCTTGACTGCTTCTGCCTCCAATAGATTTCCTAAGCACTAGTGTTTTAAGGAACAGCTTAAAAAGAGAATCCTAATGTGATTTCTTTATAATGGGTGTGTTCCTTATCTTATCCTAGTGTCTAAACTCTTCTCCATGGCTGGACCCCCAAATAATATTCCTTTACGTGCTAAGGGGTATCTAGAGAGTGGGATAGGTTTAATAACTAACCTAACCCTAACGCGTACCCTAACCCTAACCCCTACCCTAAACCTAACACGTACTCTAATCCTAACCCGTACCCTAAAATGAGCCCTAACCCTAACACTAACCCTAACCCTAACCCTAAACCATACCCTACACCGTACACGGACCCCTCCCCGAACCCGTACCCTAAGCCGTACCCTAACCCTAACCCTAAGCCTAACCCTAACCCTAGGCTACCCTTGACTGCTTCTGCCTCCAATAGATTTCCTAAGCACTAGTGTTTTAAGGAACAGCTTAAAAAGAGAATCCTAATGTGATTTCTTTATAATGGGTGTGTTCCTTATCTTATCCTAGTGTCTAAACTCTTCTCCATGGCTGGACCCCCAAATAATATTCCTTTACGTGCGAAGGGGTATCTAGAGAATGGGATAGGTTTAATAACAACACTAACCCTAACGCGTATCCTAACCCTAACCCCTACCCTAACCCTAACATGTACCCTAATCCTAACCCGTACCCTAAACCGAGCCCTAACCCTAACTCTAACCCTAACCCTAACCCTAACCCATACCCTACACCGTACAAGGACCCCTCCCCGAACCCGTACCCTAAACCGTACCCTAAACCTAACACTAAGCCTAACCCTAACCCTAGGCTACCCTTGACTGCTTCTGCCTCCAATAGATTTCCTAAGCACTAGTGTTTTAAGGAACAGCTTAAAAAGAGAATCCTAATGTGATTTCTGTATAATGGGTGTGTTCCTTATCTGATCCTAGTGTCTAAACTCTTCTCCATGGCTGGACCCCCAAATAATATTCCTTTACGTGCTAAGGGGTATCTAGAGAGTGGGATAGGTTTAATAACTACCGTAACCCTAACGCGTATCCTAACCCTAACCCCTACCCTAAACCTAACACGTAACCTAATCCTAAGCCGTACCCTAAACCGAGCCCTAACTCTAACACTAACCCTAACCCTAACCCTAACCCATACCCTACACCGTACACGGACCCCTCCCCGAACCCGTACCCTAAGCCGTACCCTAACCCTAACCCTAAGCCTAACCCTAACCCTAGGCTACCCTTGACTGCTTCTGCCTCCAATAGATTTCCTAAGCACTAGTGTTTTAAGGAACAGCTTAAAAAGAGAATCCTAATGTGATTTCTTTATAATGGGTGTGTTCCTTATCTTATCCTAGTGTCTAAACTCTTCTCCATGGCTGGACCCCCAAATAATATTCCTTTACGTGCTAAGGGGTATCTAGAGAATGGGATAGTTTTAATAACAACCCTAACCCTAACGCGTATCCTAACCCTAACCCCTACCCTAACCCTAACACGTACCCTAATCCTAACCCGTACCCTAAACCGAGCCCTAACCCTAACACTAACCCTAACCCTAACCCTAACCCATAACCTACACCGTACACCGACCCCTCCCCGAACCCGTACCCTAAGCCGTACCCTAACCCTAACCCTAAGCCTAACCCTAACCCTAGGCTACCCTTGACTGCTTCTGCCTCCAATAGATTTCCTAAGCACTAGTGTTTTAAGGAACAGCTTAAAAAGAGAATCCTAATGTGATTTCTGTATAATGGGTGTGTTCCTTATCTTATCCTAGTGTCTAAACTCTTCTCCATGGCTGGACCCCCAAATAATATTCCTTTACGTGCTAAGGGGTATCTAGAGAGTGGGATAGGTTTAATAACTACCCTAACCCTAACGCGTACCCTAACCCTAACCCCTACCCTAAACCTAACACGTACTCTAATCCTAACCCGTACCCTAAAATGAGCCCTAACCCTAACACTAACCCTAACCCTAACCCTAACCCATACCCTACACCGTACAAGGACCCCTCCCCGAACCCGTACCCTAAGCCGTACCCTAACCCTAACCCTAAGCCTAACCCTAACCCTAGGCTACCCTTGACTGCTTCTGCCTCCAATAGATTTCCTAAGCACTAGTGTTTTAAGGAACAGCTTAAAAAGAGAATCCTAATGTGATTTCTTTATAATGGGTGTGTTCCTTATCTTATCCTAGTGTCTAAACTCTTCTCCATGGCTGGACCCCCAAATAATATTCCTTTACGTGCTAAGGGGTATCTAGAGAATGGGATAGTTTTAATAACAACCCTAACCCTAACGCGTATCCTAACCCTAACCCCTACCCTAACCCTAACACGTACCCTAATCCTAACCCGTACCCTAAACCGAGCCCTAACCCTAACACTAACCCTAACCCTAACCCTAACCCATACCCTACACCGTACACGGACCCCTCCCCGAACCCGTACCCTAAGCCGTACCCTAACCCTAACCCTAAGCCTAAACCTAACCCTAGGCTACCCTTGACTGCTTCTGCCTCCAATAGATTTCCTAAGCACTAGTGTTTTAAGGAACAGCTTAAAAAGAGAATGCTAATGTGATTTCTTTATAATGGGTGTGTTCCTTATCTTATCCTAGTGTCTAAACTCTTCTCCATGGCTGGACCCCCAAATAATATTCCTTTACGTGCTAAGGGGTATCTAGAGAATGGGATAGTTTTAATAACAACCCTAACCCTAACGCGTATCCTAACCCTAACCCCTACCCTAACCCTAACACGTACCCTAATCCTAACCCGTACCCTAAACCGAGCCCTAACCCTAACACTAACCCTAACCCTAACCCTAACCCATACCCTACACCGTACACGGACCCCTCCCCGAACCCGTACCCTAAGCCGTACCCTAACCCTAACCCTAAGCCTAACCCTAACACTAGGCTACCCTTGACTGCTTCTGCTTCCAATAGATTTCCTAAGCACTAGTGTTTTAAGGAACAGCTTAAAAAGAGAATCCTAATGTGATTTCTTTATAATGGGTGTGTTCCTTATCTTATCCTAGTGTCTAAATTCTTCTCCATGGCTGGACCCCCAAATAATATTCCTTTACGTGCTAAGGGGTATCTAGAGACTGGGATAGGTTTAATAACTACCCTAACCCTAACGCGTACCCTAACCCTAACCCCTACCCTAAACCTAACAAGTACTCTAATCCTAACCCGTACCCTAAAATGAGCCCTAACCCTAACACTAACCCTAACCCTAACCCTAACCCATACCCTACACCGTACACGGACCCCTCCCCGAACCCGTACCCTAAGCCGTACCCTAACCCTAACCCTAAGCCTAACCCTAACCCTAGGCTACCCTTGACTGCTTCTGCCTCCAATAGATTTCCTAAGCAATAGTGTTTTAAGGAACAGCTTAAAAAGAGAATCCTAATGTGATTTCTGTATAATGGGTGTGTTCCTTATCTTATCCTAGTGTCTAAACTCTTCTCCATGGCTGGACCCCCAAATAATATTCCTTTACGTGCTAACGGGTATCTAGAGAGTGGGATAGGTTTAATAACTACCCTAACCCTAACGCGTATACTAACCCTAACCCCTACCCTAAACCTAACACGTACCCTAAACCTAACCCGTACCCTATACCGAGCCCTAACCCTAACCCTAACCCTAACCCTAACCCTAACCCATACCCTACACCGTACACGGACCCCTCCCCGAACCCGTACCCTAAGCCGTACCCTAACCCTAACCCTAAGCCTAACCCTAACCCTAGGCTACCCTTGACTGCTTCTGCCTCCAATAGATTTCCTAAGCACTAGTGTTTTAAGGAACAGCTTAAAAAGATAATCCTAACGTGATTTCTTTATAATGGGTGTGTTCCTTATCTTATCCTAGTGTCTAAATTCTTCTCCATGGCTGGACCCCCAAATAATATTCCTTTACTTGCTAAGGGGTATCTAGAGAGTGGGATAGGTTTAATAACTACCCTAACCCTAACGCGTACCCTAACCCTAACCCCTACCCTAAACCTAACACGTACTCTAATCCTAACCCGTTCCCTAAAATGAGCCCTAACCCTAACACTAACCCTAACCCTAACCCTAACCCATACCCTACACCGTACACGGACCCCTCCCCGAACCCGTACCCTAAGCCGTACCCTAACCCTAACCCTAAGCCTAACCCTAACCCTAGGCTACCCTTGACTGCTTCTGCCTCCAATAGATTTCCTAAGCACTAGTGTTTTAAGGAACAGCTTAAAAAGAGAATCCTAACGTGATTTCTTTATAATGGGTGTGTTCCTTATCTTATCCTAGTGTCTAAATTCTTCTCCATGGCTGGACCCCCAAATAATATTCCTTTACTTGGTAAGGGGTATCTAGAGAGTGGGATAGGTTTAATAACTACCCTAACCCTAACGCGTACCCTAACCCTAACCCCTACCCTAAACCTAACACGTACTCTAATCCTAACCCGTACCCTAAAATGAGCCCTAACCCTAACACTAACCCTAACCCTAACCCTAACCCATACCCTACACCGTAAACGGACCCCTCCCCGAACCCGTACCCTAAGCCGTACCCTAACCCTAACCCTAAGCCTAACCCTAACCCTAGGCTACCCTTGACTGCTTCTGCCTCCAATAGATTTCCTAAGCACTAGTGTTTTAAGGAACAGCTTAAAAAGAGAATCCTAATGTGATTTCTTTATAATGGGTGTGTTCCTTATCTTATCCTAGTGTCTAAACTCTTCTCCATGGCTGGACCCCCAAATAATATTCCTTTACGTGCTAAGGGGTATCTAGAGAGTGGGATAGGTTTAATAACTACCCTAACCCTAACGCGTACCCTAACCCTAACCCCTACCCTAAACCTAACACGTACTCTAATCCTAACCCATACCCTAAAATGAGCCCTAAACCTAACACTAACCCTAACCCTAACCCTAAACCATACCCTACACCGTACACGGACCCCTCCCCGAACCCGTACCCTAAGCCGTACCCTAACCCTAACCCTAAGCCTAACCCTTACCCTAGGCTACCCTTGACTGCTTCTGCCTCCAATAGATTTCCTAAGCACTAGTGTTTTAAGGAACAGCTTAAAAAGAGAATCCTAACGTGATTTCTTTATAATGGGTGTGTTCCTTATCTTATCCTAGTGTCTAAATTCTTCTCCATGGCTGGACCCCCAAATAATATTCCTTTACTTGCTAAGGGGTATCTAGAGAGTGGGATAGGTTTAATAACTACCCTAACCCTAACGCGTACCCTAACCCTAACCCCTACCCTAAACCTAACACGTACTCTAATCCTAACCCGTTCCCTAAAATGAGCCCTAACCCTAACACTAACCCTAACCCTAACCCTAACCCATAACCTACACCGTACACAGACCCCTCCCCGAACCCGTACCCTAAGCCGTACCCTAACCCTAACCCTAAGCCTAACCCTAACCCTAGGCTACCCTTGACTGCTTCTGCCTCCAATAGATTTCCTAAGCACTAGTGTTTTAAGGAACAGCTTAAAAAGAGAATCCTAACGTGATTTCTTTATAATGGGTGTGTTCCTTATCTTATCCTAGTGTCTAAATTCTTCTCCATGGCTGGACCCCCAAATAATATTCCTTTACTTGCTAAGGGGTATCTAGACAGTGGGATAGGTTTAATAACTACCCTAACCCTAACGCGTACCCTAACCCTAACCCCTACCCTAAACCTAACACGTACTCTAATCCTAACCCGTTCCCTAAAATGAGCCCTAACCCTAACACTAACCCTAACCCTAACCCTAACCCATACCCTACACCGTACACGGACCCCTCCCCGAACCCGTACCCTAAGCCGTACCCTAACCCTAACCCTAAGCCTAACCCTAACCCTAGGCTACCCTTGACTGCTTCTGCCTCCAATAGATTTCCTAAGCACTAGTGTTTTAAGGAACAGCTTAAAAAGAGAATCCTAATGTGATTTCTTTATAATGGGTGTGTTCCTTATCTTATCCTAGTGTCTAAACTCTTCTCCATGGCTGGACCCCCAAATAATATTCCTTTACGTGCTAAGGGGTATCTAGAGAGTGGGATAGGTTTAATAACTAACCTAACCCTAACGCGTACCCTAACCCTAACCCCTACCCTAAACCTAACACGTACGCTAATCCTAACCCATACCCTAAAATGAGCCCTAACCCTAACACTAACCCTAACCCTAACCCTAAACCATACCCTACACCGTACACGGACCCCTCCCCGAACCCGTACCCTAAGCCGTACCCTAACCCTAACCCTAAGCCTAACCCTAACCCTAGGCTACCCTTGACTGCTTCTGCCTCCAATAGATTTCCTAAGCACTAGTGTTTTAAGGAACAGCTTAAAAAGAGAATCCTAATGTGATTTCTTTATAATGGGTGTGTTCCTTATCTTATCCTAGTGTCTAAACTCTTCTCCATGGCTGGACCCCCAAATAATATTCCTTTACGTGCGAAGGGGTATCTAGAGAATGGGATAGGTTTAATAACAACCCTAACCCTAACGCGTATCCTAACCCTAACCCCTACCCTAAACCTAACACGTAACCTAATCCTAAGCCGTACCCTAAACCGAGCCCTAACTCTAACACTAACCCTAACCCTAACCCTAACCCATACCCTACACCGTACACGGACCCCTCCCCGAACCCGTACCCTAAGCCGTACCCTAACCCTAACCCTAAGCCTAACCCTAACCCTAGGCTACCCTTGACTGCTTCTGCCTCCAATAGATTTCCTAAGCACTAGTGTTTTAAGGAACAGCTTAAAAAGAGAATCCTAATGTGATTTCTTTATAATGGGTGTGTTCCTTATCTTATCCTAGTGTCTAAACTCTTCTCCATGGCTGGACCCCCAAATAATATTCCTTTACGTGCTAAGGGGTATCTAGAGAATGGGATAGTTTTAATAACAACCCTAACCCTAACGCGTATCCTAACCCTAACCCCTACCCTAACCCTAACACGTACCCTAATCCTAACCCGTACCCTAAACCGAGCCCTAACCCTAACACTAACCCTAACCCTAACCCTAACCCATAACCTACACCGTACACCGACCCCTCCCCGAACCCGTACCCTAAGCCGTACCCTAACCCTAACCCTAAGCCTAACCCTAACCCTAGGCTACCCTTGACTGCTTCTGCCTCCAATAGATTTCCTAAGCACTAGTGTTTTAAGGAACAGCTTAAAAAGAGAATCCTAATGTGATTTCTGTATAATGGGTGTGTTCCTTATCTTATCCTAGTGTCTAAACTCTTCTCCATGGCTGGACCCCCAAATAATATTCCTTTACGTGCTAAGGGGTATCTAGAGAGTGGGATAGGTTTAATAACTACCCTAACCCTAACGCGTACCCTAACCCTAACCCCTACCCTAAACCTAACACGTACTCTAATCCTAACCCGTTCCCTAAAATGAGCCCTAACCCTAACACTAACCCTAACCCTAACCCTAACCCATACCCTACACCGTACACGGACCCCTCCCCGAACCCGTACCCTAAGCCGTACCCTAACCCTAACCCTAAGCCTAACCCTAACCCTAGGCTACCCTTGACTGCTTCTGCCTCCAATAGATTTCCTAAGCACTAGTGTTTTAAGGAACAGCTTAAAAAGAGAATCCTAATGTGATTTCTTTATAATGGGTGTGTTCCTTATCTTATCCTAGTGTCTAAACTCTTCTCCATGGCTGGACCCCCAAATAATATTCCTTTACGTGCTAAGGGGTATCTAGAGAGTGGGATAGGTTTAATAACTAACCTAACCCTAACGCGTACCCTAACCCTAACCCCTACCCTAAACCTAACACGTACGCTAATCCTAACCCATACCCTAAAATGAGCCCTAACCCTAACACTAACCCTAACCCTAACCCTAAACCATACCCTACACCGTACACGGACCCCTCCCCGAACCCGTACCCTAAGCCGTACCCTAACCCTAACCCTAAGCCTAACCCTAACCCTAGGCTACCCTTGACTGCTTCTGCCTCCAATAGATTTCCTAAGCACTAGTGTTTTAAGGAACAGCTTAAAAAGAGAATCCTAATGTGATTTCTTTATAATGGGTGTGTTCCTTATCTTATCCTAGTGTCTAAACTCTTCTCCATGGCTGGACCCCCAAATAATATTCCTTTACGTGCGAAGGGGTATCTAGAGAATGGGATAGGTTTAATAACAACCCTAACCCTAACGCGTATCCTAACCCTAACCCCTACCCTAACCCTAACATGTACCCTAATCCTAACCCGTACCCTAAACCGAGCCCTAACCCTAACTCTAACCCTAACCCTAACCCTAACCCATACCCTACACCGTACAAGGACCCCTCCCCGAACCCGTACCCTAAACCGTACCCTAAACCTAACACTAAGCCTAACCCTAACCCTAGGCTACCCTTGACTGCTTCTGCCTCCAATAGATTTCCTAAGCACTAGTGTTTTAAGGAACAGCTTAAAAAGAGAATCCTAATGTGATTTCTGTATAATGGGTGTGTTCCTTATCTGATCCTAGTGTCTAAACTCTTCTCCATGGCTGGACCCCCAAATAATATTCCTTTACGTGCTAAGGGGTATCTAGAGAGTGGGATAGGTTTAATAACTACCCTAACCCTAACGCGTATCCTAACCCTAACCCCTACCCTAAACCTAACACGTAACCTAATCCTAAGCCGTACCCTAAACCGAGCCCTAACTCTAACACTAACCCTAACCCTAACCCTAACCCATACCCTACACCGTACACGGACCCCTCCCCGAACCCGTACCCTAAGCCGTACCCTAACCCTAACCCTAAGCCTAACCCTAACCCTAGGCTACCCTTGACTGCTTCTGCCTCCAATAGATTTCCTAAGCACTAGTGTTTTAAGGAACAGCTTAAAAAGAGAATCCTAATGTGATTTCTTTATAATGGGTGTGTTCCTTATCTTATCCTAGTGTCTAAACTCTTCTCCATGGCTGGACCCCCAAATAATATTCCTTTACGTGCTAAGGGGTATCTAGAGAATGGGATAGTTTTAATAACAACCCTAACCCTAACGCGTATCCTAACCCTAACCCCTACCCTAACCCTAACACGTACCCTAATCCTAACCCGTACCCTAAACCGAGCCCTAACCCTAACACTAACCCTAACCCTAACCCTAACCCATAACCTACACCGTACACCGACCCCTCCCCGAACCCGTACCCTAAGCCGTACCCTAACCCTAACCCTAAGCCTAACCCTAACCCTAGGCTACCCTTGACTGCTTCTGCCTCCAATAGATTTCCTAAGCACTAGTGTTTTAAGGAACAGCTTAAAAAGAGAATCCTAATGTGATTTCTGTATAATGGGTGTGTTCCTTATCTTATCCTAGTGTCTAAACTCTTCTCCATGGCTGGACCCCCAAATAATATTCCTTTACGTGCTAAGGGGTATCTAGAGAGTGGGATAGGTTTAATAACTACCCTAACCCTAACGCGTACCCTAACCCTAACCCCTACCCTAAACCTAACACGTACTCTAATCCTAACCCGTACCCTAAAATGAGCCCTAACCCTAACACTAACCCTAACCCTAACCCTAACCCATACCCTACACCGTACAAGGACCCCTCCCCGAACCCGTACCCTAAGCCGTACCCTAACCCTAACCCTAAGCCTAACCCTAACCCTAGGCTACCCTTGACTGCTTCTGCCTCCAATAGATTTCCTAAGCACTAGTGTTTTAAGGAACAGCTTAAAAAGAGAATCCTAATGTGATTTCTTTATAATGGGTGTGTTCCTTATCTTATCCTAGTGTCTAAACTCTTCTCCATGGCTGGACCCCCAAATAATATTCCTTTACGTGCTAAGGGGTATCTAGAGAATGGGATAGTTTTAATAACAACCCTAACCCTAACGCGTATCCTAACCCTAACCCCTACCCTAACCCTAACACGTACCCTAATCCTAACCCGTACCCTAAACCGAGCCCTAACCCTAACACTAACCCTAACCCTAACCCTAACCCATACCCTACACCGTACACGGACCCCTCCCCGAACCCGTACCCTAAGCCGTACCCTAACCCTAACCCTAAGCCTAAACCTAACCCTAGGCTACCCTTGACTGCTTCTGCCTCCAATAGATTTCCTAAGCACTAGTGTTTTAAGGAACAGCTTAAAAAGAGAATGCTAATGTGATTTCTTTATAATGGGTGTGTTCCTTATCTTATCCTAGTGTCTAAACTCTTCTCCATGGCTGGACCCCCAAATAATATTCCTTTACGTGCTAAGGGGTATCTAGAGAATGGGATAGTTTTAATAACAACCCTAACCCTAACGCGTATCCTAACCCTAACCCCTACCCTAACCCTAACACGTACCCTAATCCTAACCCGTACCCTAAACCGAGCCCTAACCCTAACACTAACCCTAACCCTAACCCTAACCCATACCCTACACCGTACACGGACCCCTCCCCGAACCCGTACCCTAAGCCGTACCCTAACCCTAACCCTAAGCCTAACCCTAACACTAGGCTACCCTTGACTGCTTCTGCTTCCAATAGATTTCCTAAGCACTAGTGTTTTAAGGAACAGCTTAAAAGGAGAATCCTAATGTGATTTCTTTATAATGGGTGTGTTCCTTATCTTATCCTAGTGTCTAAATTCTTCTCCATGGCTGGACCCCCAAATAATATTCCTTTACGTGCTAAGGGGTATCTAGAGACTGGGATAGGTTTAATAACTACCCTAACCCTAACGCGTACCCTAACCCTAACCCCTACCCTAAACCTAACAAGTACTCTAATCCTAACCCGTACCCTAAAATGAGCCCTAACCCTAACACTAACCCTAACCCTAACCCTAACCCATACCCTACACCGTACACGGACCCCTCCCCGAACCCGTACCCTAAGCCGTACACTAACCCTAACCCTAAGCCTAACCCTAACCCTAGGCTACCCTTGACTGCTTCTGCCTCCAATAGATTTCCTAAGCAATAGTGTTTTAAGGAACAGCTTAAAAAGAGAATCCTAATGTGATTTCTGTATAATGGGTGTGTTCCTTATCTTATCCTAGTGTCTAAACTCTTCTCCATGGCTGGACCCCCAAATAATATTCCTTTACGTGCTAACGGGTATCTAGAGAGTGGGATAGGTTTAATAACTACCCTAACCCTAACGCGTATACTAACCCTAACCCCTACCCTAAACCTAACACGTACCCTAAACCTAACCCGTACCCTATACCGAGCCCTAACCCTAACACTAACCCTAACCCTAACCCTAACCCATACCCTACACCGTACACGGACCCCTCCCCGAACCCGTACCCTAAGCCGTACCCTAACCCTAACCCTAAGCCTAACCCTAACCCTAGGCTACCCTTGACTGCTTCTGCCTCCAATAGATTTCCTAAGCACTAGTGTTTTAAGGAACAGCTTAAAAAGATAATCCTAACGTGATTTCTTTATAATGGGTGTGTTCCTTATCTTATCCTAGTGTCTAAATTCTTCTCCATGGCTGGACCCCCAAATAATATTCCTTTACTTGCTAAGGGGTATCTAGAGAGTGGGATAGGTTTAATAACTACCCTAACCCTAACGCGTACCCTAACCCTAACCCCTACCCTAAACCTAACACGTACTCTAATCCTAACCCGTTCCCTAAAATGAGCCCTAACCCTAACACTAACCCTAACCCTAACCCTAACCCATACCCTACACCGTACACGGACCCCTCCCCGAACCCGTACCCTAAGCCGTACCCTAACCCTAACCCTAAGCCTAACCCTAACCCTAGGCTACCCTTGACTGCTTCTGCCTCCAATAGATTTCCTAAGCACTAGTGTTTTAAGGAACAGCTTAAAAAGAGAATCCTAACGTGATTTCTTTATAATGGGTGTGTTCCTTATCTTATCCTAGTGTCTAAATTCTTCTCCATGGCTGGACCCCCAAATAATATTCCTTTACTTGGTAAGGGGTATCTAGAGAGTGGGATAGGTTTAATAACTACCCTAACCCTAACGCGTACCCTAACCCTAACCCCTACCCTAAACCTAACACGTACTCTAATCCTAACCCGTACCCTAAAATGAGCCCTAACCCTAACACTAACCCTAACCCTAACCCTAACCCTAACCCATACCCTACACCGTAAACGGACCCCTCCCCGAACCCGTACCCTAAGCCGTACCCTAACCCTAACCCTAAGCCTAACCCTAACCCTAGGCTACCCTTGACTGCTTCTGCCTCCAATAGATTTCCTAAGCACTAGTGTTTTAAGGAACAGCTTAAAAAGAGAATCCTAATGTGATTTCTTTATAATGGGTGTGTTCCTTATCTTATCCTAGTGTCTAAACTCTTCTCCATGGCTGGACCCCCAAATAATATTCCTTTACGTGCTAAGGGGTATCTAGAGAGTGGGATAGGTTTAATAACTACCCTAACCCTAACGCGTACCCTAACCCTAACCCCTACCCTAAACCTAACACGTACTCTAATCCTAACCCATACCCTAAAATGAGCCCTAAACCTAACACTAACCCTAACCCTAACCCTAAACCATACCCTACACCGTACACGGACCCCTCCCCGAACCCGTACCCTAAGCCGTACCCTAACCCTAACCCTAAGCCTAACCCTTACCCTAGGCTACCCTTGACTGCTTCTGCCTCCAATAGATTTCCTAAGCACTAGTGTTTTAAGGAACAGCTTAAAAAGAGAATCCTAACGTGATTTCTTTATAATGGGTGTGTTCCTTATCTTATCCTAGTGTCTAAATTCTTCTCCATGGCTGGACCCCCAAATAATATTCCTTTACTTGCTAAGGGGTATCTAGAGAGTGGGATAGGTTTAATAACTACCCTAACCCTAACGCGTACCCTAACCCTAACCCCTACCCTAAACCTAACACGTACTCTAATCCTAACCCGTTCCCTAAAATGAGCCCTAACCCTAACACTAACCCTAACCCTAACCCTAACCCATAACCTACACCGTACACAGACCCCTCCCCGAACCCGTACCCTAAGCCGTACCCTAACCCTAACCCTAAGCCTAACCCTAACCCTAGGCTACCCTTGACTGCTTCTGCCTCCAATAGATTTCCTAAGCACTAGTGTTTTAAGGAACAGCTTAAAAAGAGAATCCTAACGTGATTTCTTTATAATGGGTGTGTTCCTTATCTTATCCTAGTGTCTAAATTCTTCTCCATGGCTGGACCCCCAAATAATATTCCTTTACTTGCTAAGGGGTATCTAGACAGTGGGATAGGTTTAATAACTACCCTAACCCTAACGCGTACCCTAACCCTAACCCCTACCCTAAACCTAACACGTACTCTAATCCTAACCCGTTCCCTAAAATGAGCCCTAACCCTAACACTAACCCTAACCCTAACCCTAACCCATACCCTACACCGTACACGGACCCCTCCCCGAACCCGTACCCTAAGCCGTACCCTAACCCTAACCCTAAGCCTAACCCTAACCCTAGGCTACCCTTGACTGCTTCTGCCTCCAATAGATTTCCTAAGCACTAGTGTTTTAAGGAACAGCTTAAAAAGAGAATCCTAATGTGATTTCTTTATAATGGGTGTGTTCCTTATCTTATCCTAGTGTCTAAACTCTTCTCCATGGCTGGACCCCCAAATAATATTCCTTTACGTGCTAAGGGGTATCTAGAGAGTGGGATAGGTTTAATAACTAACCTAACCCTAACGCGTACCCTAACCCTAACCCCTACCCTAAACCTAACACGTACGCTAATCCTAACCCATACCCTAAAATGAGCCCTAACCCTAACACTAACCCTAACCCTAACCCTAAACCATACCCTACACCGTACACGGACCCCTCCCCGAACCCGTACCCTAAGCCGTACCCTAACCCTAACCCTAAGCCTAACCCTAACCCTAGGCTACCCTTGACTGCTTCTGCCTCCAATAGATTTCCTAAGCACTAGTGTTTTAAGGAACAGCTTAAAAAGAGAATCCTAATGTGATTTCTTTATAATGGGTGTGTTCCTTATCTTATCCTAGTGTCTAAACTCTTCTCCATGGCTGGACCCCCAAATAATATTCCTTTACGTGCGAAGGGGTATCTAGAGAATGGGATAGGTTTAATAACAACCCTAACCCTAACGCGTATCCTAACCCTAACCCCTACCCTAACCCTAACATGTACCCTAATCCTAACCCGTACCCTAAACCGAGCCCTAACCCTAACTCTAACCCTAACCCTAACCCTAACCCATACCCTACACCGTACAAGGACCCCTCCCCGAACCCGTACCCTAAACCGTACCCTAAACCTAACCCTAAGCCTAACCCTAACCCTAGGCTACCCTTGACTGCTTCTGCCTCCAATAGATTTCCTAAGCACTAGTGTTTTAAGGAACAGCTTAAAAAGAGAATCCTAATGTGATTTCTGTATAATGGGTGTGTTCCTTATCTTATCCTAGTGTCTAAACTCTTCTCCATGGCTGGACCCCCAAATAATATTCCTTTACGTGCTAAGGGGTATCTAGAGAGTGGGATAGGTTTAATAACTACCCTAACCCTAACGCGTATCCTAACCCTAACCCCTACCCTAAACCTAACACGTAACCTAATCCTAAGCCGTACCCTAAACCGAGCCCTAACTCTAACACTAACCCTAACCCTAACCCTAACCCATACCCTACACCGTACACGGACCCCTCCCCGAACCCGTACCCTAAGCCGTACCCTAACCCTAACCCTAAGCCTAACCCTAACCCTAGGCTACCCTTGACTGCTTCTGCTTCCAATAGATTTCCTAAGCACTAGTGTTTTAAGGAACAGCTTAAAAAGAGAATCCTAATGTGATTTCTGTATAATGGGTGTGTTCCTTATCTTATCCTAGTGTCTAAATTCTTCTCCATGGCTGGACCCCCAAATAATATTCCTTTACGTGCTAAGGGGTATCTAGAGAGTGGGATAGGTTTAATAACTACCCTAACCCTAACGCGTACCCTAACCCTAACCCCTACCCTAAACCTAACACGTACTCTAATCCTAACCCGTACCCTAAAATGAGCCCTAACCCTAACACTAACCCTAACCCTAACCCTAACCCATACCCTACACCGTACACGGACCCCTCCCCGAACCCGTACCCTAAGCCGTACCCTAACCCTAACCCTAAGCCTAACCCTAACCCTAGGCTACCCTTGACTGCTTCTGCCTCCAATAGATTTCCTAAGCACTAGTGTTTTAAGGAACAGCTTAAAAAGAGAATCCTAATGTGATTTCTGTATAATGGGTGTGTTCCTTATCTTATCCTAGTGTCTAAACTCTTCTCCATGGCTGGACCCCCAAATAATATTCCTTTACGTGCTAAGGGGTATCTAGAGAATGGGATAGGTTTAATAACAACCCTAACCCTAACGCGTATACTAACCCTAACCCCTACCCTAACCCTAACACGTACCCTAATCCTAACCCGTACCCTAAACCGAGCCCTAACCCTAACACTAACCCTAACCCTAACCCTAACCCATACCCTACACCGTACACGGACCCCTCCCCGAACCCGTACCCTAAGCTGTACCCTAACCCTAACCCTAAGCCTAACCCTAACCCTAGGCTACCCTTGACTGCTTCTGCCTCCAATAGATTTCCTAAGCCCTAGTGTTTTAAGGAACAGCTTAAAAAGAGAATCCTAATGTGATTTCTGTATAATGGGTGTGTTCCTTATCTTATCCTAGTGTCTAAACTCTTCTCCATGGCTGGACCCCCAAATAATATTCCTTTACGTGCTAAGGGGTATCTAGAGAATGGGATAGGTTTAATAACAACCCTAACCCTAACGCGTTTCCTAACCCTAACCCCTACCCTAACCCTAACATGTACCCTAATCGTAACCCGTACCCTAAACCGAGCCCTAACCCTAACACTAACCCTAACCCTAACCCTAACCCATACCCTACACCGTTCACGGACCCCTCCCCGAACCCGTACCCTAAGCCGTACCCTAACCCTAACCCTAAGCCTAACCCTAACCCTAGGCTACCCTTGACTGCTTCTGCTTCCAATAGATTTCCTAAGCACTAGTGTTTTAAGGAACAGCTTAAAAAGAGAATCCTAATGTGATTTCTTTATAATGGGTGTGTTCCTTATCTTATCCTAGTGTCTAAATTCTTCTCCATGGCTGGTCCCCCAAATAATATTCCTTTACGTGCTAAGGGGTATCTAGAGAGTGGGATAGGTTTAATAACTACCCTAACCCTAACGCGTACCCTAACCCTAACCCCTACCCTAAACCTAACACGTACTCTAATCCTAACCCGTTCCCTAAAATGAGCCCTAACCCTAACACTAACCCTAACCCTAACCCTAACCCATACCCTACACCGTACACGGACCCCTCCCCGAACCCGTACCCTAAGCCGTACCCTAACCCTAACCCTAAGCCTAACCCTAACCCTAGGCTACCCTTGACTGCTTCTGCCTCCAATAGATTTCCTAAGCACTAGTGTTTTAAGGAACAGCTTAAAAAGAGAATCCTAACGTGATTTCTTTATAATGGGTGTGTTCCTTATCTTATCCTAGTGTCTAAATTCTTCTCCATGGCTGGACCCCCAAATAATATTCCTTTACTTGCTAAGGGGTATCTAGACAGTGGGATAGGTTTAATAACTACCCTAACCCTAACGCGTACCCTAACCCTAACCCCTACCCTAAACCTAACACGTACTCTAATCCTAACCCGTTCCCTAAAATGAGCCCTAACCCTAACACTAACCCTAACCCTAACCCTAACCCATACCCTACACCGTACACGGACCCCTCCCCGAACCCGTACCCTAAGCCGTACCCTAACCCTAACCCTAAGCCTAACCCTAACCCTAGGCTACCCTTGACTGCTTCTGCCTCCAATAGATTTCCTAAGCACTAGTGTTTTAAGGAACAGCTTAAAAAGAGAATCCTAATGTGATTTCTTTATAATGGGTGTGTTCCTTATCTTATCCTAGTGTCTAAACTCTTCTCCATGGCTGGACCCCCAAATAATATTCCTTTACGTGCGAAGGGGTATCTAGAGAATGGGATAGGTTTAATAACAACCCTAACCCTAACGCGTATCCTAACCCTAACCCCTACCCTAACCCTAACATGTACCCTAATCCTAACCCGTACCCTAAACCGAGCCCTAACCCTAACTCTAACCCTAACCCTAACCCTAACCCATACCCTACACCGTACAAGGACCCCTCCCCGAACCCGTACCCTAAACCGTACACTAAACCTAACCCTAAGCCTAACCCTAACCCTAGGCTACCCTTGACTGCTTCTGCCTCCAATAGATTTCCTAAGCACTAGTGTTTTAAGGAACAGCTTAAAAAGAGAATCCTAATGTGATTTCTGTATAATGGGTGTGTTCCTTATCTTATCCTAGTGTCTAAACTCTTCTCCATGGCTGGACCCCCAAATAATATTCCTTTACGTGCTAAGGGGTATCTAGAGAGTGGGATAGGTTTAATAACTACCCTAACCCTAACGCGTATCCTAACCCTAACCCCTACCCTAAACCTAACACGTAACCTAATCCTAAGCCGTACCCTAAACCGAGCCCTAACTCTAACACTAACCCTAACCCTAACCCTAACCCATACCCTACACCGTACACGGACCCCTCCCCGAACCCGTACCCTAAGCCGTACCCTAACCCTAACCCTAAGCCTAACCCTAACCCTAGGCTACCCTTGACTGCTTCTGCTTCCAATAGATTTCCTAAGCACTAGTGTTTTAAGGAACAGCTTAAAAAGAGAATCCTAATGTGATTTCTGTATAATGGGTGTGTTCCTTATCTTATCCTAGTGTCTAAATTCTTCTCCATGGCTGGACCCCCAAATAATATTCCTTTACGTGCTAAGGGGTATCTAGAGAGTGGGATAGGTTTAATAACTACCCTAACCCTAACGCGTACCCTAACCCTAACCCCTACCCTAAACCTAACACGTACTCTAATCCTAACCCGTACCCTAAAATGAGCCCTAACCCTAACACTAACCCTAACCCTAACCCTAACCCATACCCTACACCGTACACGGACCCCTCCCCGAACCCGTACCCTAAGCCGTACCCTAACCCTAACCCTAAGCCTAACCCTAACCCTAGGCTACCCTTGACTGCTTCTGCCTCCAATAGATTTCCTAAGCACTAGTGTTTTAAGGAACAGCTTAAAAAGAGAATCCTAATGTGATTTCTGTATAATGGGTGTGTTCCTTATCTTATCCTAGTGTCTAAACTCTTCTCCATGGCTGGACCCCCAAATAATATTCCTTTACGTGCTAAGGGGTATCTAGAGAATGGGATAGGTTTAATAACAACCCTAACCCTAACGCGTATACTAACCCTAACCCCTACCCTAACCCTAACACGTACCCTAATCCTAACCCGTACCCTAAACCGAGCCCTAACCCTAACACTAACCCTAACCCTAACCCTAACCCATACCCTACACCGTACACGGACCCCTCCCCGAACCCGTACCCTAAGCTGTACCCTAACCCTAACCCTAAGCCTAACCCTAACCCTAGGCTACCCTTGACTGCTTCTGCCTCCAATAGATTTCCTAAGCCCTAGTGTTTTAAGGAACAGCTTAAAAAGAGAATCCTAATGTGATTTCTGTATAATGGGTGTGTTCCTTATCTTATCCTAGTGTCTAAACTCTTCTCCATGGCTGGACCCCCAAATAATATTCCTTTACGTGCTAAGGGGTATCTAGAGAATGGGATAGGTTTAATAACAACCCTAACCCTAACGCGTTTCCTAACCCTAACCCCTACCCTAACCCTAACATGTACCCTAATCGTAACCCGTACCCTAAACCGAGCCCTAACCCTAACACTAACCCTAACCCTAACCCTAACCCATACCCTACACCGTTCACGGACCCCTCCCCGAACCCGTACCCTAAGCCGTACCCTAACCCTAACCCTAAGCCTAACCCTAACCCTAGGCTACCCTTGACTGCTTCTGCTTCCAATAGATTTCCTAAGCACTAGTGTTTTAAGGAACAGCTTAAAAAGAGAATCCTAATGTGATTTCTTTATAATGGGTGTGTTCCTTATCTTATCCTAGTGTCTAAATTCTTCTCCATGGCTGGTCCCCCAAATAATATTCCTTTACGTGCTAAGGGGTATCTAGAGAGTGGGATAGGTTTAATAACTACCCTAACCCTAACGCGTACCCTAACCCTAACCCCTACCCTAAACCTAACACGTACTCTAATCCTAACCCGTTCCCTAAAATGAGCCCTAACCCTAACACTAACCCTAACCCTAACCCTAACCCATACCCTACACCGTACACGGACCCCTCCCCGAACCCGTACCCTAAGCCGTACCCTAACCCTAACCCTAAGCCTAACCCTAACCCTAGGCTACCCTTGACTGCTTCTGCCTCCAATAGATTTCCTAAGCACTAGTGTTTTAAGGAACAGCTTAAAAAGAGAATCCTAATGTGATTTCTTTATAATGGGTGTGTTCCTTATCTTATCCTAGTGTCTAAACTCTTCTCCATGGCTGGACCCCCAAATAATATTCCTTTACGTGCTAAGGGGTATCTAGAGAGTGGGATAGGTTTAATAACTACCCTAACCCTAACGCGTACCCTAACCCTAACCCCTACCCTAAACCTAACACGTACTCTAATCCTAACCCGTTCCCTAAAATGAGCCCTAACCCTAACACTAACCCTAACCCTAACCCTAACCCATACCCTACACCGTACACGGACCCCTCCCCGAACCCGTACCCTAAGCCGTACCCTAACCCTAACCCTAAGCCTAACCCTAACCCTAGGCTACCCTTGACTGCTTCTGCCTCCAATAGATTTCCTAAGCACTAGTGTTTTAAGGAACAGCTTAAAAAGAGAATCCTAATGTGATTTCTTTATAATGGGTGTGTTCCTTATCTTATCCTAGTGTCTAAACTCTTCTCCATGGCTGGACCCCCAAATAATATTCCTTTACGTGCTAAGGGGTATCTAGAGAGTGGGATAGGTTTAATAACTACCCTAACCCTAACGCGTACCCTAACCCTAACCCCTACCCTATACCTAACACGTACTCTAATCCTAACCCGTACCCTAAAATGAGCCCTAACCCTAACACTAACCCTAACCCTAACCCTAAACCATACCCTACACCGTACACGGACCCCTCCCCGAACCCGTACCCTAAGCCGTACCCTAACCCTAACCCTAAGCCTAACCCTTACCCTAGGCTACCCTTGACTGCTTCTGCCTCCAATAGATTTCCTAAGCACTAGTGTTTTAAGGAACAGCTTAAAAAGAGAATCCTAATGTGATTTCTTTATAATGGGTGTGTTCCTTATCTTATCCTAGTGTCTAAACTCTTCTCCATGGCTGGACCCCCAAATAATATTCCTTTACGTGCTAAGGGGTATCTAGAGAATGGGATAGTTTTAATAACAACCCTAACCCTAACGCGTATCCTAACCCTAACCCCTACCCTAACCCTAACATGTACCCTAATCCTAACCCGTACCCTAAACCGAGCCCTAACCCTAACCCTAACCCTAACCCATACCCTACACCGTACAAGGACCCCTCCCCGAACTCGTACCCTAAACCGTACCCTAAACCTAACCCTAAGCCTAACCCTAACCCTAGGCTACCCTTGACTGCTTCTGCCTCCAATAGATTTCCTAAGCACTAGTGTTTTAAGGAACAGCTTAAAAAGAGAATCCTAATGTGATTTCTGTATAATGGGTGTGTTCCTTATCTTATCCTAGTGTCTAAACTCTTCTCCATGGCTGGACCCCCAAATAATATTCCTTTACGTGCTAAGGGGTATCTAGAGAGTGGGATAGGTTTAATAACTACCCTAACCCTAACGCGTATCCTAACCCTAACCCCTACCCTACACCTAACACGTAACCTAATCCTAAGCCGTACCCTAAACCGAGCCCTAACTCTAACACTAACCCTAACCCTAACCCTAACCCATACCCTACACCGTACACGGACCCCTCCCCTAACCCTAACCCTAAGCCTAACCCTAACCCTAGGCTACCCTTGACTGCTTCTGCCTCCAATAGATTTCCTAAGCACTAGTGTTTTAAGGAACAGCTTAAAAAGAGAATCCTAATGTGATTTCTGTATAATGGGTGTGTTCCTTATCTTATCCTAGTGTCTAAACTCTTCTCCATGGCTGGACCCCCAAATAATATTCCTTTACGTGCTAAGGGGTATCTAGAGAGTGGGATAGGTTTAATAACTACCCTAACCCTAACGCGTACCCTAACCCTAACCCCTACCCTAAACCTAACACGTACTCTAATCCTAACCCGTACCCTAAAATGAGCCCTAACCCTAACACTAACCCTAACCCTAACCCTAACCCATACCCTACACCGTACACGGACCCCTCCCCGAACCCGTACCCTAAGCCGTACCCTAACCCTAACCCTAAGCCTAACCCTAACCCTAGGCTACCCTTGACTGCTTCTGCCTCCAATAGATTTCCTAAGCACTAGTGTTTTAAGGAACAGCTTAAAAAGAGAATCCTAATGTGATTTCTGTATAATGGGTGTGTTCCTTATCTTATCCTAGTGTCTACACTCTTCTCCATGGCTGGACCCCCAAATAATATTCCTTTACGTGCTAAGGGGTATCTAGAGAATGGGATAGGTTTAATAACAACCCTAACCCTAACGCGTATACTAACCCTAACCCCTACCCTAACCCTAACACGTACACTAATCCTAACCCGTACCCTAAACCGAGCCCTAACCCTAACAGTAACCCTAACCCTAACCCTAACCCATACCCTACACCGTACACGGACCCCTCCCCGAACCCGTACCCTAAGCTGTACCCTAACCCTAACCCTAAGCCTAACCCTAACCCTAGGCTACCCTTGACTGCTTCTGCCTCCAATAGATTTCCTAAGCCCTAGTGTTTTAAGGAACAGCTTAAAAAGAGAATCCTAATGTGATTTCTGTATAATGGGTGTGTTCCTTATCTTATCCTAGTGTCTAAACTCTTCTCCATGGCTGGACCCCCAAATAATATTCCTTTACGTGCTAAGGGGTATCTAGAGAATGGGATAGGTTTAATAACAACCCTAACCCTAACGCGTTTCCTAACCCTAACCCCTACCCTAACCCTAACATGTACCCTAATTGTAACCCGTACCCTAAACCGAGCCCTAACCCTAACACTAACCCTAACCCTAACCCTAACCCATACCCTACACCGTTCACGGACCCCTCCCCGAACCTGTACCCTAAGCCGTACCCTAACCCTAACCCTAAGCCTAACCCTAACCCTAGGCTACCCTTGACTGCTTCTGCTTCCAATAGATTTCCTAAGCACTAGTGTTTTAAGGAACAGCTTAAAAAGAGAATCCTAATGTGATTTCTTTATAATGGGTGTGTTCCTTATCTTATCCTAGTGTCTAAATTCTTCTCCATGGCTGGTCCCCCAAATAATATTCCTTTACGTGCTAAGGGGTATCTAGAGAGTGGGATAGGTTTAATAACTACCCTAACCCTAACGCGTACCCTAACCCTAACCCCTACCCTAAACCTAACACGTACTCTAATCCTAACCCGTTCCCTAAAATGAGCCCTAACCCTAACACTAACCCTAACCCTAACCCTAACCCATACCCTACACCGTACACGGACCCCTCCCCGAACCCGTACCCTAAGCCGTACCCTAACCCTAACCCTAAGCCTAACCCTAACCCTAGGCTACCCTTGACTGCTTCTGCCTCCAATAGATTTCCTAAGCACTAGTGTTTTAAGGAACAGCTTAAAAAGAGAATCCTAATGTGATTTCTTTATAATGGGTGTGTTCCTTATCTTATCCTAGTGTCTAAACTCTTCTCCATGGCTGGACCCCCAAATAATATTCCTTTACGTGCTAAGGGGTATCTAGAGAGTGGGATAGGTTTAATAACTACCCTAACCCTAACGCGTACCCTAACCCTAACCCCTACCCTAAACCTAACACGTACTCTAATCCTAACCCGTTCCCTAAAATGAGCCCTAACCCTAACACTAACCCTAACCCTAACCCTAACCCATACCCTACACCGTACACGGACCCCTCCCCGAACCCGTACCCTAAGCCGTACCCTAACCCTAACCCTAAGCCTAACCCTAACCCTAGGCTACCCTTGACTGCTTCTGCCTCCAATAGATTTCCTAAGCACTAGTGTTTTAAGGAACAGCTTAAAAAGAGAATCCTAATGTGATTTCTTTATAATGGGTGTGTTCCTTATCTTATCCTAGTGTCTAAACTCTTCTCCATGGCTGGACCCCCAAATAATATTCCTTTACGTGCTAAGGGGTATCTAGAGAGTGGGATAGGTTTAATAACTACCCTAACCCTAACGCGTACCCTAACCCTAACCCCTACCCTATACCTAACACGTACTCTAATCCTAACCCGTACCCTAAAATGAGCCCTAACCCTAACACTAACCCTAACCCTAACCCTAAACCATACCCTACACCGTACACGGACCCCTCCCCGAACCCGTACCCTAAGCCGTACCCTAACCCTAACCCTAAGCCTAACCCTTACCCTAGGCTACCCTTGACTGCTTCTGCCTTCCATAGATTTCCTAAGCACTAGTGTTTTAAGGAACAGCTTAAAAAGAGAATCCTAACGTGATTTCTTTATAATGGGTGTGTTCCTTATCTTATCCTAGTGTCTAAATTTTTCTCCATGGCTGGACCCCAAATAATATTCCTTTACTTGCTAAGGGGTATCTAGAGAGTGGGATAGGTTTAATAACTACCCTAACCCTAACGCGTACCCTAACCCTAACCCCTACCCTAAACCTAACACGTACTCTAATCTTAACCCGTACCCTAAAATGAGCCCTAACCCTAACACTAACCCTAACCCTAACCCTAAACCATACCCTACACCGTACACGGACCCCTCCCCGAACCCGTACCCTAAGCCGTACCCTAACCCTAACCCTAAGCCTAACCCTAACCCTAGGCTACCCTTGACTGCTTCTGCCTCCAATAGATTTCCTAAGCACTAGTGTTTTAAGGAACAGCTTAAAAAGAGAATCCTAATGTGATTTCTGTATAATGGGTGTGTTCCTTATCTTATCCTAGTGTCTAAACTCTTCTCCATGGCTGGACCCCCAAATAATATTCCTTTACGTGCTAACGGGTATCTAGAGAGTGGGATAGGTTTAATAACTACCCTAACCCTAACGCGTACCCTAACCCTAACCCCTACCCTAAACCTAAAACGTACCCTAATCCTAACCCGTACCCTAAACCGAGCCCTAACCCTAACACTAACCCTAACCCTAACCCTAACCCATACCCTACACCGTACACGGACCCCTCCCCGAACCCGTACCCTAAGCCGTACCCTAACCCTAACCCTAAGCCTAACCCTAACCCTAGGCTACCCTTGACTGCTTCTGCCTCCAATAGATTTCCTAAGCACTAGTGTTTTAAGGAACAGCTTAAAAAGAGAATCCTAATGTGATTTCTTTATAATGGGTGTGTTCCTTATCTTATCCTAGTGTCTAAACTCTTCTCCATGGCTGGACCCCCAAATAATATTCCTTTATGTGCTAAGGGGTATCTAGAGAGTGGGATAGGTTTAATAACTACCCTAACCCTAACGCGTACCCTAACCCTAACCCCTACCCTAAACCTAACACGTACTCTAATCCTAACCCGTACCCTAAAATGAGCCCTAACCCTAACACTAACCCTAACCCTAACCCTAAACCATACCCTACACCGTACACGGACCCCTCCCCGAACCCGTACCCTAAGCCGTACCCTAACCCTAACCCTAAGCCTAACCCTAACCCTAGGCTACCCTTGACTGCTTCTGCCTCCAATAGATTTCCTAAGCACTAGTGTTTTAAGGAACAGCTTAAAAAGAGAATCCTAATGTGATTTCTTTATAATGGGTGTGTTCCTTATCTTATCCTAGTGTCTAAACTCTTCTCCATGGCTGGACCCCCAAATAATATTCCTTTACGTGCGAAGGGGTATCTAGAGAATGGGATAGGTTTAATGACAACCCTAACCCTAACGCGTATCCTAACCCTAACCCCTACCCTAACCCTAACATGTACCCTAATCCTAACCCGTACCCTAAACCGAGCCCTAACCCTAACTCTAACCCTAACCCTAACCCTAACCCATACCCTACACCGTACAAGGACCCCTCCCCGAACCCGTACCCTAAACCGTACCCTAAACCTAACCCTAAGCCTAACCCTAACCCTAGGCTACCCTTGACTGCTTCTGCCTCCAATAGATTTCCTAAGCACTAGTGTTTTAAGGAACAGCTTAAAAAGAGAATCCTAATGTGATTTCTGTATAATGGGTGTGTTCCTTATCTTATCCTAGTGTCTAAACTCTTCTCCATGGCTGGACCCCCAAATAATATTCCTTTACGTGCTAAGGGGTATCTAGAGAGTGGGATAGGTTTAATAACTACCCTAAACCTAACGCGTATCCTAACCCTAACCCCTACCCTAAACCTAACACGTAACCTAATCCTAAGCCGTACCCTAAACCGAGCCCTAACTCTAACACTAACCCTAACCCTAACCCTAACCCATACCCTACACCGTACACGGACCCCTCCCCGAACCCGTACCCTAAGCCGTACCCTAACCCTAACCCTAAGCCTAACCCTAACCCTAGGCTACCCTTGACTGCTTCTGCTTCCAATAGATTTCCTAAGCACTAGTGTTTTAAGGAACAGCTTAAAAAGAGAATCCTAATGTGATTTCTGTATAATGGGTGTGTTCCTTATCTTATCCTAGTGTCTAAATTCTTCTCCATGGCTGGACCCCCAAATAATATTCCTTTACGTGCTAAGGGGTATCTAGAGAGTGGGATAGGTTTAATAACTACCCTAACCCTAACGCATACCCTAACCCTAACCCCTACCCTAAACCTAACACGTACTCTAATCCTAACCCGTACCCTAAAATGAGCCCTAACCCTAACACTAACCCTAACCCTAACCCTAACCCATACCCTACACCGTACACGGACCCCTCCCCGAACCCGTACCCTAAGCCGTACCCTAACCCTAACCCTAAGCCTAACCCTAACCCTAGGCTACCCTTGACTGCTTCTGCCTCCAATAGATTTCCTAAGCACTAGTGTTTTAAGGAACAGCTTAAAAAGAGAATCCTAATGTGATTTCTGTATAATGGGTGTGTTCCTTATCTTATCCTAGTGTCTAAACTCTTCTCCATGGCTGGACCCCCAAATAATATTCCTTTACGTGCTAAGGGGTATCTAGAGAATGGGATAGGTTTAATAACAACCCTAACCCTAACGCGTATACTAACCCTAACCCCTACCCTAACCCTAACACGTACCCTAATCCTAACCCGTACCCTAAACCGAGCCCTAACCCTAACACTAACCCTAACCCTAACCCTAACCCATACCCTACACCGTACACGGACCCCTCCCCGAACCCGTACCCTAAGCTGTACCCTAACCCTAACCCTAAGCCTAACCCTAACCCTAGGCTACCCTTGACTGCTTCTGCCTCCAATAGATTTCCTAAGCCCTAGTGTTTTAAGGAACAGCTTAAAAAGAGAATCCTAATGTGATTTCTGTATAATGGGTGTGTTCCTTATCTTATCCTAGTGTCTAAACTCTTCTCCATGGCTGGACCCCCAAATAATATTCCTTTACGTGCTAAGGGGTATCTAGAGAATGGGATAGGTTTAATAACAACCCTAACCCTAACGCGTTTCCTAACCCTAACCCCTACCATAACCCTAACATGTACCCTAATCGTAACCCGTACCCTAAACCGAGCCCTAACCCTAACACTAACCCTAACCCTAACCCTAACCCATACCCTACACCGTTCACGGACCCCTCCCCGATCCCGTACCCTAAGCCGTACCCTAACCCTAACCCTAAGCCTAACCCTAACCCTAGGCTACCCTTGACTGCTTCTGCTTCCAATAGATTTCCTAAGCACTAGTGTTTTAAGGAACAGCTTAAAAAGAGAATCCTAATGTGATTTCTTTATAATGGGTGTGTTCCTTATCTTATCCTAGTGTCTAAATTCTTCTCCATGGCTGGTCCCCCAAATAATATTCCTTTACGTGCTAAGGGGTATCTAGAGAGTGGGATAGGTTTAATAACTACCCTAACCCTAACGCGTACCCTAACCCTAACCCCTACCCTAAACCTAACACGTACTCTAATCCTAACCCGTTCCCTAAAATGAGCCCTAACCCTAACACTAACCCTAACCCTAACCCTAACCCATACCCTACACCGTACACGGACCCCTCCCCGAACCCGTACCCTAAGCCGTACCCTAACCCTAACCCTAAGCCTAACCCTAACCCTAGGCTACCCTTGACTGCTTCTGCCTCCAATAGATTTCCTAAGCACTAGTGTTTTAAGGAACAGCTTAAAAAGAGAATCCTAATGTGATTTCTTTATAATGGGTGTGTTCCTTATCTTATCCTAGTGTCTAAACTCTTCTCCATGGCTGGACCCCCAAATAATATTCCTTTACGTGCTAAGGGGTATCTAGAGAGTGGGATAGGTTTAATAACTACCCTAACCCTAACGCGTACCCTAACCCTAACCCCTACCCTAAACCTAACACGTACTCTAATCCTAACCCGTTCCCTAAAATGAGCCCTAACCCTAACACTAACCCTAACCCTAACCCTAACCCATACCCTACACCGTACACGGACCCCTCCCCGAACCCGTACCCTAAGCCGTACCCTAAACCTAACCCTAAGCCTAACCCTAACCCTAGGCTACCCTTGACTGCTTCTGCCTCCAATAGATTTCCTAAGCACTAGTGTTTTAAGGAACAGCTTAAAAAGAGAATCCTAATGTGATTTCTTTATAATGGGTGTGTTCCTTATCTTATCCTAGTGTCTAAACTCTTCTCCATGGCTGGACCCCCAAATAATATTCCTTTACGTGCTAAGGGGTATCTAGAGAGTGGGATAGGTTTAATAACTACCCTAACCCTAACGCGTACCCTAACCCTAACCCCTACCCTATACCTAACACGTACTCTAATCCTAACCCGTACCCTAAAATGAGCCCTAACCCTAACACTAACCCTAACCCTAACCCTAAACCATACCCTACACCGTACACGGACCCCTCCCCGAACCCGTACCCTAAGCCGTACCCTAACCCTAACCCTAAGCCTAACCCTAACCCTAGGCTACCCTTGACTGCTTCTGCTTCCAATAGATTTCCTAAGCACTAGTGTTTTAAGGAACAGCTTAAAAAGAGAATCCTAATGTGATTTCTGTATAATGGGTGTGTTCCTTATCTTATCCTAGTGTCTAAATTCTTCTCCATGGCTGGACCCCCAAATAATATTCCTTTACGTGCTAAGGGGTATCTAGAGAGTGGGATAGGTTTAATAACTACCCTAACCCTAACGCGTACCCTAACCCTAACCCCTACCCTAAACCTAACACGTACTCTAATCCTAACCCGTACCCTAAAATGAGCCCTAACCCTAACACTAACCCTAACCCTAACCCTAACCCATACCCTACACCGTACACGGACCCCTCCCCGAACCCGTACCCTAAGCCGTACCCTAACCCTAACCCTAAGCCTAACCCTAACCCTAGGCTACCCTTGACTGCTTCTGCCTCCAATAGATTTCCTAAGCACTAGTGTTTTAAGGAACAGCTTAAAAAGAGAATCCTAATGTGATTTCTGTATAATGGGTGTGTTCCTTATCTTATCCTAGTGTCTAAACTCTTCTCCATGGCTGGACCCCCAAATAATATTCCTTTACGTGCTAAGGGGTATCTAGAGAATGGGATAGGTTTAATAACAACCCTAACCCTAACGCGTATACTAACCCTAACCCCTACCCTAACCCTAACACGTACCCTAATCCTAACCCGTACCCTAAACCGAGCCCTAACCCTAACACTAACCCTAACCCTAACCCTAACCCATACCCTACACCGTACACGGACCCCTCCCCGAACCCGTACCCTAAGCTGTACCCTAACCCTAACCCTAAGCCTAACCCTAACCCTACGCTACCCTTGACTGCTTCTGCCTCCAATAGATTTCCTAAGCCCTAGTGTTTTAAGGAACAGCTTAAAAAGAGAATCCTAATGTGATTTCTGTATAATGGGTGTGTTCCTTATCTTATCCTAGTGTCTAAACTCTTCTCCATGGCTGGACCCCCAAATAATATTCCTTTACGTGCTAAGGGGTATCTAGAGAATGGGATAGGTTTAATAACAACCCTAACCCTAACGCGTTTCCTAACCCTAACCCCTACCCTAACCCTAACATGTACCCTAATCGTAACCCGTACCCTAAACCGAGCCCTAACCCTAACACTAACCCTAACCCTAACCCTAACCCATACCCTACACCGTTCACGGACCCCTCCCCGAACCCGTACCCTAAGCCGTACCCTAACCCTAACCCTAAGCCTAACCCTAACCCTAGGCTACCCTTGACTGCTTCTGCTTCCAATAGATTTCCTAAGCACTAGTGTTTTAAGGAACAGCTTAAAAAGAGAATCCTAATGTGATTTCTTTATAATGGGTGTGTTCCTTATCTTATCCTAGTGTCTAAATTCTTCTCCATGGCTGGTCCCCCAAATAATATTCCTTTACGTGCTAAGGGGTATCTAGAGAGTGGGATAGGTTTAATAACTACCCTAACCCTAACGCGTACCCTAACCCTAACCCCTACCCTAAACCTAACACGTACTCTAATCCTAACCCGTTCCCTAAAATGAGCCCTAACCCTAACACTAACCCTAACCCTAACCCTAACCCATACCCTACACCGTACACGGACCCCTCCCCGAACCCGTACCCTAAGCCGTACCCTAACCCTAACCCTAAGCCTAACCCTAACCCTAGGCTACCCTTGACTGCTTCTGCCTCCAATAGATTTCCTAAGCACTAGTGTTTTAAGGAACAGCTTAAAAAGAGAATCCTAATGTGATTTCTTTATAATGGGTGTGTTCCTTATCTTATCCTAGTGTCTAAACTCTTCTCCATGGCTGGACCCCCAAATAATATTCCTTTACGTGCTAAGGGGTATCTAGAGAGTGGGATAGGTTTAATAACTACCCTAACCCTAACGCGTACCCTAACCCTAACCCCTACCCTAAACCTAACACGTACTCTAATCCTAACCCGTTCCCTAAAATGAGCCCTAACCCTAACACTAACCCTAACCCTAACCCTAACCCATACCCTACACCGTACACGGACCCCTCCCCGAACCCGTACCCTAAGCCGTACCCTAACCCTAACCCTAAGCCTAACCCTAACCCTAGGCTACCCTTGACTGCTTCTGCCTCCAATAGATTTCCTAAGCACTAGTGTTTTAAGGAACAGCTTAAAAAGAGAATCCTAATGTGATTTCTTTATAATGGGTGTGTTCCTTATCTTATCCTAGTGTCTAAACTCTTCTCCATGGCTGGACCCCCAAATAATATTCCTTTACGTGCTAAGGGGTATCTAGAGAGTGGGATAGGTTTAATAACTACCCTAACCCTAACGCGTACCCTAACCCTAACCCCTACCCTATACCTAACACGTACTCTAATCCTAACCCGTACCCTAAAATGAGCCCTAACCCTAACACTAACCCTAACCCTAACCCTAAACCATACCCTACACCGTACACGGACCCCTCCCCGAACCCGTACCCTAAGCCGTACCCTAACCCTAACCCTAAGCCTAACCCTTACCCTAGGCTACCCTTGACTGCTTCTGCCTCCAATAGATTTCCTAAGCACTAGTGTTTTAAGGAACAGCTTAAAAAGAGAATCCTAACGTGATTTCTTTATAATGGGTGTGTTCCTTATCTAATCCTAGTGTCTAAATTTTTCTCCATGGCTGGACCCCAAATAATATTCCTTTACTTGCTAAGGGGTATCTAGAGAGTGGGATAGGTTTAATAACTACCCTAATCCTAACGCGTACCCTAACCCTAACCCCTACCCTAAACCTAACACGTACTCTAATCTTAACCCGTACCCTAAAATGAGCCCTAACCCTAACACTAACCCTAACCCTAACCCTAAACCATACCCTACACCGTACACGGACCCCTCCCCGAACCCGTACCCTAAGCCGTACCCTAACCCTAACCCTAAGCCTAACCCTAACCCTAGGCTACCCTTGACTGCTTCTGCCTCCAATAGATTTCCTAAGCACTAGTGTTTTAAGGAACAGCTTAAAAAGAGAATCCTAATGTGATTTCTGTATAATGGGTGTGTTCCTTATCTTATCCTAGTGTCTAAACTCTTCTCCATGGCTGGACCCCCAAATAATATTCCTTTACGTGCTAACGGGTATCTAGAGAGTGGGATAGGTTTAATAACTACCCTAACCCTAACGCGTACCCTAACCCTAACCCCTACCCTAAACCTAACACGTACCCTAATCCTAACCCGTACCCTAAACCGAGCCCTAACCCTAACACTAACCCTAACCCTAACCCTAACCCATACCCTACACCGTACACGGACCCCTCCCCGAACCCGTACCCTAAGCCGTACCCTAACCCTAACCCTAAGCCTAACCCTAACCCTAGGCTACCCTTGACTGCTTCTGCCTCCAATAGATTTCCTAAGCACTAGTGTTTTAAGGAACAGCTTAAAAAGAGAATCCTAATGTGATTTCTTTATAATGGGTGTGTTCCTTATCTTATCCTAGTGTCTAAACTCTTCTCCATGGCTGGACCCCCAAATAATATTCCTTTATGTGCTAAGGGGTATCTAGAGAGTGGGATAGGTTTAATAACTACCCTAACCCTAACGCGTACCCTAACCCTAACCCCTACCCTAAACCTAACACGTACTCTAATCCTAACCCGTACCCTAAAATGAGCCCTAACCCTAACACTAACCCTAACCCTAACCCTAAACCATACCCTACACCGTACACGGACCCCTCCCCGAACCCGTACCCTAAGCCGTACCCTAACCCTAACCCTAAGCCTAACCCTAACCCTAGGCTACCCTTGACTGCTTCTGCCTCCAATAGATTTCCTAAGCACTAGTGTTTTAAGGAACAGCTTAAAAAGAGAATCCTAATGTGATTTCTTTATAATGGGTGTGTTCCTTATCTTATCCTAGTGTCTAAACTCTTCTCCATGGCTGGACCCCCAAATAATATTCCTTTACGTGCGAAGGGGTATCTAGAGAATGGGATAGGTTTAATAACAACCCTAACCCTAACGCGTATCCTAACCCTAACCCCTACCCTAACCCTAACATGCAGCCTAATCCTAACCCGTACCCTAAACCGAGCCCTAACCCTAACTCTAACCCTAACCCTAACCCTAACCCATACCCTACACCGTACAAGGACCCCTCCCCGAACCCGTACCCTAAGCCGTACCCTAACCCTAACCCTAAGCCTAACCCTAACCCTAGGCTACCCTTGACTGCTTCTGCTTCCAATAGATTTCCTAAGCACTAGTGTTTTAAGGAACAGCTTAAAAAGAGAATCCTAATGTGATTTCTGTATAATGGGTGTGTTCCTTATATTATCCTAGTGTCTAAATTCTTCTCCATGGCTGGACCCCCAAATAATATTCCTTTACGTGCTAAGGGGTATCTAGAGAGTGGGATAGGTTTAATAACTACCCTAACCCTAACGCGTACCCTAACCCTAACCCCTACCCTAAACCTAACACGTACTCTAATCCTAACCCGTACCCTAAAATGAGCCCTAACCCTAACACTAACCCTAAACCTAACCCTAACCCATACCCTACACCGTACACGGACCCCTCCCCGAACCCGTACCCTAAGCCGTACCCTAACCCTAACCCTAAGCCTAACCCTAACCCTAGGCTACCCTTGACTGCTTCTGCCTCCAATAGATTTCCTAAGCACTAGTGTTTTAAGGAACAGCTTAAAAAGAGAATCCTAATGTGATTTCTTTATAATGGGTGTGTTCCTTATCTTATCCTAGTGTCTAAACTCTTCTCCATGGCTGGACCCCCAAATAATATTCCTTTACGTGCTAAGGGGTATCTAGAGAATGGGATAGTTTTAATAACAACCCTAACCCTAACGCGTATCCTAACCCTAACCCCTACCCTAACCCTAACATGTACCCTAATCCTAACCCGTACCCTAAACCGAGCCCTAACCCTAACCCTAACCCTAACCCATACCCTACACCGTACAAGGACCCCTCCCCGAACTCGTACCCTAAACCGTACCCTAAACCTAACCCTAAGCCTAACCCTAACCCTAGGCTACCCTTGACTGCTTCTGCCTCCAATAGATTTCCTAAGCACTAGTGTTTTAAGGAACAGCTTAAAAAGAGAATCCTAATGTGATTTCTGTATAATGGGTGTGTTCCTTATCTTATCCTAGTGTCTAAACTCTTCTCCATGGCTGGACCCCCAAATAATATTCCTTTACGTGCTAAGGGGTATCTAGAGAGTGGGATAGGTTTAATAACTACCCTAACCCTAACGCGTATCCTAACCCTAACCCCTACCCTAAACCTAACACGTAACCTAATCCTAAGCCGTACCCTAAACCGAGCCCTAACTCTAACACTAACCCTAACCCTAACCCTAACCCATACCCTACACCGTACACGGACCCCTCCCCTAACCCTAACCCTAAGCCTAACCCTAACCCTAGGCTACCCTTGACTGCTTCTGCCTCCAATAGATTTCCTAAGCACTAGTGTTTTAAGGAACAGCTTAAAAAGAGAATCCTAATGTGATTTCTTTATAATGGGTGTGTTCCTTATCTTATCCTAGTGTCTAAACTCTTCTCCATGGCTGGACCCCCAAATAATATTCCTTTACGTGCTAAGGGGTATCTAGAGAATGGGATAGTTTTAATAACAACCCTAACCCTAACGCGTATCCTAACCCTAACCCCTACCCTAACCCTAACACGTACCCTAATCCTAACCCGTACCCTAAACCGAGCCCTAACCCTAACACTAACCCTAACCCTAACCCTAACCCATAACCTACACCGTACACGGACCCCTCCCCGAACCCGTACCCTAAGCCGTACCCTAACCCTAACCCTAAGCCTAACCCTAACCCTAGGCTACCCTTGACTGCTTCTGCCTCCAATAGATTTCCTAAGCACTAGTGTTTTAAGGAACAGCTTAAAAAGAGAATCCTAATGTGATTTCTGTATAATGGGTGTGTTCCTTATCTTATCCTAGTGTCTAAACTCTTCTCCATGGCTGGACCCCCAAATAATATTCCTTTACGTGCTAAGGGGTATCTAGAGAGTGGGATAGGTTTAATAACTACTCTAACCCTAACGCGTACCCTAACCCTAACCCCTACCCTAAACCTAACACGTACTCTAATCCTAACCCGTACCCTAAAATGAGCCCTAACCCTAACACTAACCCTAACCCTAACCCTAAACCATACCCTACACCGTACACGGACCCCTCCGCGAACCCGTACCCTAAGCCGTACCCTAACCCTAACCCTAAGCCTAACCCTAACCCTAGGCTACCCTTGACTGCTTCTGCCTCCAATAGATTTCCTAAGCACTAGTGTTTTAAGGAACAGCTTAAAAAGAGAATCCTAATGTGATTTCTTTATAATGGGTGTGTTCCTTATCTTATCCTAGTGTCTAAACTCTTCTCCATGGCTGGACCCCCAAATAATATTCCTTTACGTGCTAAGGGGTATCTAGAGAATGGGATAGTTTTAATAACAACCCTAACCCTAACGCGTATCCTAACCCTAACCCCTACCCTAACCCTAACACGTACCCTAATCCTAACCCGTACCCTAAACCGAGCCCTAACCCTAACACTAACCCTAACCCTAACCCTAACCCATACCCTACACCGTACACGGACCCCTCCCCGAACCCGTACCCTAAGCCGTACCCTAACCCTAACCCTAAGCCTAAACCTAACCCTAGGCTACCCTTGACTGCTTCTGCCTCCAATAGATTTCCTAAGCACTAGTGTTTTAAGGAACAGCTTAAAAAGAGAATCCTAATGTGATTTCTGTATAATGGGTGTGTTCCTTATCTTATCCTAGTGTCTAAACTCTTCTCCATGGCTGGACCCCCAAATAATATTCCTTTACGTGCTAAGGGGTATCTAGAGAATGGCATAGGTTTAATAACAACCCTAACCCTAACGCGTATACTAACCCTAACCCCTACCCTAACCCTAACACGTACCCTAATCCTAACCCGTACCCTAAACCGAGCCCTAACCCTAACACTAACCCTAACCCTAACCCTAACCCATACCCTACACCGTACACGGACCCCTCCCCGAACCCGTACCCTAAGCCGTACCCTAACCCTAACCCTAAGCCTAACCCTAACCCTAGGCTACCCTTGACTGCTTCTGCCTCCAATAGATTTCCTAAGCACTAGTGTTTTAAGGAACAGCTTAAAAAGAGAATCCTAATGTGATTTCTGTATAATGGGTGTGTTCCTTATCTTATCCTAGTGTCTAAACTCTTCTCCATGGCTGGACCCCCAAATAATATTCCTTTACGTGCTAAGGGGTATCTAGAGAATGGGATAGGTTTAATAACAACCCTAACCCTAACGCGTTTCCTAAGCCTAACCCCTACCCTAACCCTAACATGTACCCTAATCGTAACCCGTACCCTAAACCGAGCCCTAACCCTAACACTAACCCTAACCCTAACCCTAACCCATACCCTACACCGTACACGGACCCCTCCCCGAACCCGTACCATAAGCCGTACCCTAACCCTAACCCTAAGCCTAACCCTAACCCTAGGCTACCCTTGACTGCTTCTGCTTCCAATAGATTTCCTAAGCACTAGTGTTTTAAGGAACAGCTTAAAAAGAGAATCCTAATGTGATTTCTTTATAATGGGTGTGTTCCTTATCTTATCCTAGTGTCTAAATTCTTCTCCATGGCTGGACCCCCAAATAATATTCCTTTACGTGCTAAGGGGTATCTAGAGAGTGGGATAGGTTTAATAACTACCCTAACCCTAACGCGTACCCTAACCCTAACCCCTACCCTAAACCTAACAAGTACTCTAATCCTAACCCGTACCCTAAAATGAGCCCTAACCCTAACACTAACCCTAACCCTAACCCTAACCCATACCCTACACCGTACACGGACCCCTCCCCGAACCCGTACCCTAAGCCGTACCCTAACCCTAACCCTAAGCCTAACCCTAACCCTAGGCTACCCTTGACTGCTTCTGCCTCCAATAGATTTCCTAAGCACTAGTGTTTTAAGGAACAGCTTAAAAAGAGAATCCTAATGTGATTTCTTTATAATGGGTGTGTTCCTTATCTTATCCTAGTGTCTAAACTCTTCTCCATGACTGGTCCTCCAAATAATATTCCTTTACGTGCTAAGGGGTAGCTAGAGAGTGGGATAGGTTTAATAACTACCCTAACCCTAACACGTACCCTTACCCTAACACTTACCCTAACCCTAACACGTACCCTAATCCTAAACCGTACCCTAAACCGAGCCCCTACCCTAACACTAACCCTAACCCTAACCCTAACCCATACCCTACACCGTACACGGACCCCTCACCGAACCCGTACCCTAAGCCGTACCTTAACCCTAACCCTAAGCCTAACCCTAACCCTAGGCTACCCTTGACTGCTTCTGCCTCCAATAGATTTCCTAAGCACTAGTGTTTTAAGGAACAGCTTAAAAAGAGAATCCTAATGTGATTTCTTTATAATGGGTGTGTTCCTTATCTTATCCTAGTGTCTAAACTCTTCTCCATGGCTGGACCCCCAAATAATATTCCTTTACGTGCTAAGGGGTATCTAGAGAGTGGGATAGGTTTAATAACTAACCTAACCCTAACGCGTACCCTAACCCTAACCCCTACCCTAAACCTAACACGTACTCTAATCCTAACCCGTACCCTAAAATGAGTCCTAACCCTAACACTAACCCTAACCCTAACCCTAAACCATACCCTACACCGTACACGGACCCCTCCCCGAACCCGTACCCTAAGCCGTACCCTAACCCTAACCCTAAGCCTAACCCTAACCCTAGGCTACCCTTGACTGCTTCTGCCTCCAATAGATTTCCTAAGCACTAGTGTTTTAAGGAACAGCTTAAAAAGAGAATCCTAATGTGATTTCTTTATAATGGGTGTGTTCCTTATCTTATCCTAGTGTCTAAACTCTTCTCCATGGCTGGACCCCCAAATAATATTCCTTTACGTGCGAAGGGGTATCTAGAGAATGGGATAGGTTTAATAACAACCCTAACCCTAACGCGTATCCTAACCCTAACCCCTACCCTAACCCTAACATGTACCCTAATCCTAACCCGTACCCTAAACCGAGCCCTAACCCTAACTCTAACCCTAACCCTAACCCTAACCCATACCCTACACCGTACAAGGACCCCTCCCCGAACCCGTACCCTAAACCGTACCCTAAACCTAACCCTAAGCCTAACCCTAACCCTAGGCTACCCTTGACTGCTTCTGCCTCCAATAGATTTCCTAAGCACTAGTGTTTTAAGGAACAGCTTAAAAAGAGAATCCTAATGTGATTTCTGTATAATGGGTGTGTTCCTTATCTTATCCTAGTGTCTAAACTCTTCTCCATGGCTGGACCCCCAAATAATATTCCTTTACGTGCTAAGGGGTATCTAGAGAGTGGGATAGGTTTAATAACTACCCTAACCCTAACGCGTATCCTAACCCTAACCCCTACCCTAAACCTAACACGTAACCTAATCCTAAGCCGTACCCTAAACCGAGCCCTAACTCTAACACTAACCCTAACCCTAACCCTAACCCATACCCTACACCGTACACGGACCTCTCCCCGAACCCGTACCCTAAGCCGTACCCTAACCCTAACCCTAAGCCTAACCCTAACCCTAGGCTACCCTTGACTGCTTCTGCTTCCAATAGATTTCCTAAGCACTAGTGTTTTAAGGAACAGCTTAAAAAGAGAATCCTAATGTGATTTCTGTATAATGGGTGTGTTCCTTATCTTATCCTAGTGTCTAAATTCTTCTCCATGGCTGGACCCCCAAATAATATTCCTTTACGTGCTAAGGGGTATCTAGAGAGTGGGATAGGTTTAATAACTACCCTAACCCTAACGCGTACCCTAACCCTAACCCCTACCCTAAACCTAACACGTACTCTAATCCTAACCCGTACCCTAAAATGAGCCCTAACCCTAACACTAACCCTAACCCTAACCCTAACCCATACCCTACACCGTACACGGACCCCTCCCCGAACCCGTACCCTAAGCCGTACCCTAACCCTAACCCTAAGCCTAACCCTAACCCTAGGCTACCCTTGACTGCTTCTGCCTCCAATAGATTTCCTAAGCACTAGTGTTTTAAGGAACAGCTTAAAAAGAGAATCCTAATGTGATTTCTGTATAATGGGTGTGTTCCTTATCTTATCCTAGTGTCTAAACTCTTCTCCATGGCTGGACCCCCAAATAATATTCCTTTACGTGCTAAGGGGTATCTAGAGAATGGGATAGGTTTAATAACAACCCTAACCCTAACGCGTATACTAACCCTAACCCCTACCCTAACCCTAACACGTACCCTAATCCTAACCCGTACCCTAAACCGAGCCCTAACCCTAACACTAACCCTAACCCTAACCCTAACCCATACCCTACACCGTACACGGACCCCTCCCCGAACCCGTACCCTAAGCTGTACCCTAACCCTAACCCTAAGCCTAACCCTAACCCTAGGCTACCCTTGACTGCTTCTGCCTCCAATAGATTTCCTAAGCCCTAGTGTTTTAAGGAACAGCTTAAAAAGAGAATCCTAATGTGATTTCTGTATAATGGGTGTGTTCCTTATCTTATCCTAGTGTCTAAACTCTTCTCCATGGCTGGACCCCCAAATAATATTCCTTTACGTGCTAAGGGGTATCTAGAGAATGGGATAGGTTTAATAACAACCCTAACCCTAACGCGTTTCCTAACCCTAACCCCTACCCTAATCCTAACATGTACCCTAATCGTAACCCGTACCCTAAACCGAGCCCTAACCCTAACACTAACCCTAACCCTAACCCTAACCCATACCCTACACCGTTCACGGACCCCTCCCCGAACCCGTACCCTAAGCCGTACCCTAACCCTAACCCTAAGCCTAACCCTAACCCTAGGCTACCCTTGACTGCTTCTGCTTCCAATAGATTTCCTAAGCACTAGTGTTTTAAGGAACAGCTTAAAAAGAGAATCCTAATGTGATTTCTTTATAATGGGTGTGTTCCTTATCTTATCCTAGTGTCTAAATTCTTCTCCATGGCTGGTCCCCCAAATAATATTCCTTTACGTGCTAAGGGGTATCTAGAGAGTGGGATAGGTTTAATAACTACCCTAACCCTAACGCGTACCCTAACCCTAACCCCTACCCTAAACCTAACACGTACTCTAATCCTAACCCGTTCCCTAAAATGAGCCCTAACCCTAACACTAACCCTAACCCTAACCCTAACCCATACCCTACACCGTACACGGACCCCTACCCGAACCCGTACCCTAAGCCGTACCCTAACCCTAACCCTAAGCCTAACCCTAACCCTAGGCTACCCTTGACTGCTTCTGCCTCCAATAGATTTCCTAAGCACTAGTGTTTTAAGGAACAGCTTAAAAAGAGAATCCTAATGTGATTTCTTTATAATGGGTGTGTTCCTTATCTTATCCTAGTGTCTAAACTCTTCTCCATGGCTGGACCCCCAAATAATATTCCTTTACGTGCTAAGGGGTATCTAGAGAGTGGGATAGGTTTAATAACTAACCTAACCCTAACGCGTACCCTAACCCTAACCCCTACCCTAAACCTAACACGTACTCTAATCCTAACCCGTACCCTAAAATGAGCCCTAACCCTAACACTAACCCTAACCCTAACCCTAAACCATACCCTACACCGTACACGGACCCCTCCCCGAACCCGTACCCTAAGCCGTACCCTAACCCTAACCCTAAGCCTAACCCTAACCCTAGGCTACCCTTGACTGCTTCTGCCTCCAATAGATTTCCTAAGCACTAGTGTTTTAAGGAACAGCTTAAAAAGAGAATCCTAATGTGATTTCTTTATAATGGGTGTGTTCCTTATCTTATCCTAGTGTCTAAACTCTTCTCCATGGCTGGACCCCCAAATAATATTCCTTTACGTGCGAAGGGGTATCTAGAGAATGGGATAGGTTTAATAACAACCCTAACCCTAACGCGTATCCTAACCCTAACCCCTACCCTAACCCTAACATGTACCCTAATCCTAACCCGTACCCTAAACCGAGCCCTAACCCTAACTCTAACCCTAACCCTAACCCTAACCCATACCCTACACCGTACAAGGACCCCTCCCCGAACCCGTACCCTAAACCGTACCCTAAACCTAACCCTAAGCCTAACCCTAACCCTAGGCTACCCTTGACTGCTTCTGCCTCCAATAGATTTCCTAAGCACTAGTGTTTTAAGGAACAGCTTAAAAAGAGAATCCTAATGTGATTTCTGTATAATGGGTGTGTTCCTTATCTTATCCTAGTGTCTAAACTCTTCTCCATGGCTGGACCCCCAAATAATATTCCTTTACGTGCTAAGGGGTATCTAGAGAGTGGGATAGGTTTAATAACTACCCTAACCCTAACGCGTATCCTAACCCTAACCCCTACCCTAAACCTAACACGTAACCTAATCCTAAGCCGTACCCTAAACCGAGCCCTAACTCTAACACTAACCCTAACCCTAACCCTAACCCATACCCTACACCGTACACGGACCCCTCCCCGAACCCGTACCCTAAGCCGTACCCTAACCCTAACCCTAAGCCTAACCCTAACCCTAGGCTACCCTTGACTGCTTCTGCTTCCAATAGATTTCCTAAGCACTAGTGTTTTAAGGAACAGCTTAAAAAGAGAATCCTAATGTGATTTCTGTATAATGGGTGTGTTCCTTATCTTATCCTAGTGTCTAAATTCTTCTCCATGGCTGGACCCCCAAATAATATTCCTTTACGTGCTAAGGGGTATCTAGAGAGTGGGATAGGTTTAATAACTACCCTAACCCTAACGCGTACCCTAACCCTAACCCCTACCCTAAACCTAACACGTACTCTAATCCTAACCCGTACCCTAAAATGAGCCCTAACCCTAACACTAACCCTAACCCTAACCCTAACCCATACCCTACACCGTACACGGACCCCTCCCCGAACCCGTACCCTAAGCCGTACCCTAACCCTAACCCTAAGCCTAACCCTAACCCTAGGCTACCCTTGACTGCTTCTGCCTCCAATAGATTTCCTAAGCACTAGTGTTTTAAGGAACAGCTTAAAAAGAGAATCCTAACGTGATTTCTTTATAATGGGTGTGTTCCTTATCTTATCCTAGTGTCTAAATTCTTCTCCATGGCTGGACCCCCAAATAATATTCCTTTACTTGCTAAGGGGTATCTAGACAGTGGGATAGGTTTAATAACTACCCTAACCCTAACGCGTACCCTAACCCTAACCCCTACCCTAAACCTAACACGTACTCTAATCCTAACCCGTTCCCTAAAATGAGCCCTAACCCTAACACTAACCCTAACCCTAACCCTAACCCATACCCTACACCGTACACGGACCCCTCCCCGAACCCGTACCCTAAGCCGTACCCTAACCCTAACCCTAAGCCTAACCCTAACCCTAGGCTACCCTTGACTGCTTCTGCTTCCAATAGATTTCCTAAGCACTAGTGTTTTAAGGAACAGCTTAAAAAGAGAATCCTAATGTGATTTCTGTATAATGGGTGTGTTCCTTATCTTATCCTAGTGTCTAAATTCTTCTCCATGGCTGGACCCCCAAATAATATTCCTTTACGTGCTAAGGGGTATCTAGAGAGTGGGATAGGTTTAATAACTACCCTAACCCTAACGCATACCCTAACCCTAACCCCTACCCTAAACCTAACACGTACTCTAATCCTAACCCGTACCCTAAAATGAGCCCTAACCCTAACACTAACCCTAACCCTAACCCTAACCCATACCCTACACCGTACACGGACCCCTCCCCGAACCCGTACCCTAAGCCGTACCCTAACCCTAACCCTAAGCCTAACCCTAACCCTAGGCTACCCTTGACTGCTTCTGCCTCCAATAGATTTCCTAAGCACTAGTGTTTTAAGGAACAGCTTAAAAAGAGAATCCTAATGTGATTTCTGTATAATGGGTGTGTTCCTTATCTTATCCTAGTGTCTAAACTCTTCTCCATGGCTGGACCCCCAAATAATATTCCTTTACGTGCTAAGGGGTATCTAGAGAATGGGATAGGTTTAATAACAACCCTAACCCTAACGCGTATACTAACCCTAACCCCTACCCTAACCCTAACACGTATCCTAATCCTAACCCGTACCCTAAACCGAGCCCTAACCCTAACACTAACCCTAACCCTAACCCTAACCCATACCCTACACCGTACACGGACCCCTCCCCGAACCCGTACCCTAAGCTGTACCCTAACCCTAACCCTAAGCCTAACCCTAACCCTAGGCTACCCTTGACTGCTTCTGCCTCCAATAGATTTCCTAAGCCCTAGTGTTTTAAGGAACAGCTTAAAAAGAGAATCCTAATGTGATTTCTGTATAATGGGTGTGTTCCTTATCTTATCCTAGTGTCTAAACTCTTCTCCATGGCTGGACCCCCAAATAATATTCCTTTACGTGCTAAGGGGTATCTAGAGAATGGGATAGGTTTAATAACAACCCTAACCCTAACGCGTTTCCTAACCCTAACCCCTACCCTAACCCTAACATGTACCCTAATCGTAACCCGTACCCTAAACCGAGCCCTAACCCTAACACTAACCCTAACCCTAACCCTAACCCATACCCTACACCGTTCACGGACCCCTCCCCGAACCCGTACCCTAAGCCGTACCCTAACCCTAACCCTAAGCCTAACCCTAACCCTAGGCTACCCTTGACTGCTTCTGCTTCCAATAGATTTCCTAAGCACTAGTGTTTTAAGGAACAGCTTAAAAAGAGAATCCTAATGTGATTTCTTTATAATGGGTGTGTTCCTTATCTTATCCTAGTGTCTAAATTCTTCTCCATGGCTGGTCCCCCAAATAATATTCCTTTACGTGCTAAGGGGTATCTAGAGAGTGGGATAGGTTTAATAACTACCCTAACCCTAACGCGTACCCTAACCCTAACCCCTACCCTAAACCTAACACGTACTCTAATCCTAACCCGTTCCCTAAAATGAGCCCTAACCCTAACACTAACCCTAACCCTAACCCTAACCCATACCCTACACCGTACACGGACCCCTCCCCGAACCCGTACCCTAAGCCGTACCCTAACCCTAACCCTAAGCCTAACCCTAACCCTAGGCTACCCTTGACTGCTTCTGCCTCCAATAGATTTCCTAAGCACTAGTGTTTTAAGGAACAGCTTAAAAAGAGAATCCTAACGTGATTTCTTTATAATGGGTGTGTTCCTTATCTTATCCTAGTGTCTAAATTCTTCTCCATGGCTGGACCCCCAAATAATATTCCTTTACTTGCTAAGGGGTATCTAGACAGTGGGATAGGTTTAATAACTACCCTAACCCTAACGCGTACCCTAACCCTAACCCCTACCCTAAACCTAACACGTACTCTAATCCTAACCCGTTCCCTAAAATGAGCCCTAACCCTAACACTAACCCTAACCCTAACCCTAACCCATACCCTACACCGTACACGGACCCCTCCCCGAACCCGTACCCTAAGCCGTACCCTAACCCTAACCCTAAGCCTAACCCTAACCCTAGGCTACCCTTGACTGCTTCTGCCTCCAATAGATTTCCTAAGCACTAGTGTTTTAAGGAACAGCTTAAAAAGAGAATCCTAATGTGATTTCTTTATAATGGGTGTGTTCCTTATCTTATCCTAGTGTCTAAACTCTTCTCCATGGCTGGACCCCCAAATAATATTCCTTTACGTGCGAAGGGGTATCTAGAGAATGGGATAGGTTTAATAACAACCCTAACCCTAACGCGTATCCTAACCCTAACCCCTACCCTAACCCTAACATGTACCCTAATCCTAACCCGTACCCTAAACCGAGCCCTAACCCTAACTCTAACCCTAACCCTAACCCTAACCCATACCCTACACCGTACAAGGACCCCTCCCCGAACCCGTACCCTAAACCGTACACTAAACCTAACCCTAAGCCTAACCCTAACCCTAGGCTACCCTTGACTGCTTCTGCCTCCAATAGATTTCCTAAGCACTAGTGTTTTAAGGAACAGCTTAAAAAGAGAATCCTAATGTGATTTCTGTATAATGGGTGTGTTCCTTATCTTATCCTAGTGTCTAAACTCTTCTCCATGGCTGGACCCCCAAATAATATTCCTTTACGTGCTAAGGGGTATCTAGAGAGTGGGATAGGTTTAATAACTACCCTAACCCTAACGCGTATCCTAACCCTAACCCCTACCCTAAACCTAACACGTAACCTAATCCTAAGCCGTACCCTAAACCGAGCCCTAACTCTAACACTAACCCTAACCCTAACCCTAACCCATACCCTACACCGTACACGGACCCCTCCCCGAACCCGTACCCTAAGCCGTACCCTAACCCTAACCCTAAGCCTAACCCTAACCCTAGGCTACCCTTGACTGCTTCTGCTTCCAATAGATTTCCTAAGCACTAGTGTTTTAAGGAACAGCTTAAAAAGAGAATCCTAATGTGATTTCTGTATAATGGGTGTGTTCCTTATCTTATCCTAGTGTCTAAATTCTTCTCCATGGCTGGACCCCCAAATAATATTCCTTTACGTGCTAAGGGGTATCTAGAGAGTGGGATAGGTTTAATAACTACCCTAACCCTAACGCGTACCCTAACCCTAACCCCTACCCTAAACCTAACACGTACTCTAATCCTAACCCGTACCCTAAAATGAGCCCTAACCCTAACACTAACCCTAACCCTAACCCTAACCCATACCCTACACCGTACACGGACCCCTCCCCGAACCCGTACCCTAAGCCGTACCCTAACCCTAACCCTAAGCCTAACCCTAACCCTAGGCTACCCTTGACTGCTTCTGCCTCCAATAGATTTCCTAAGCACTAGTGTTTTAAGGAACAGCTTAAAAAGAGAATCCTAACGTGATTTCTTTATAATGGGTGTGTTCCTTATCTTATCCTAGTGTCTAAATTCTTCTCCATGGCTGGACCCCCAAATAATATTCCTTTACTTGCTAAGGGGTATCTAGACAGTGGGATAGGTTTAATAACTACCCTAACCCTAACGCGTACCCTAACCCTAACCCCTACCCTAAACCTAACACGTACTCTAATCCTAACCCGTTCCCTAAAATGAGCCCTAACCCTAACACTAACCCTAACCCTAACCCTAACCCATACCCTACACCGTACACGGACCCCTCCCCGAACCCGTACCCTAAGCCGTACCCTAACCCTAACCCTAAGCCTAACCCTAACCCTAGGCTACCCTTGACTGCTTCTGCTTCCAATAGATTTCCTAAGCACTAGTGTTTTAAGGAACAGCTTAAAAAGAGAATCCTAATGTGATTTCTGTATAATGGGTGTGTTCCTTATCTTATCCTAGTGTCTAAATTCTTCTCCATGGCTGGACCCCCAAATAATATTCCTTTACGTGCTAAGGGGTATCTAGAGAGTGGGATAGGTTTAATAACTACCCTAACCCTAACGCGTACCCTAACCCTAACCCCTACCCTAAACCTAACACGTACTCTAATCCTAACCCGTACCCTAAAATGAGCCCTAACCCTAACACTAACCCTAACCCTAACCCTAACCCATACCCTACACCGTACACGGACCCCTCCCCGAACCCGTACCCTAAGCCGTACCCTAACCCTAACCCTAAGCCTAACCCTAACCCTAGGCTACCCTTGACTGCTTCTGCCTCCAATAGATTTCCTAAGCACTAGTGTTTTAAGGAACAGCTTAAAAAGAGAATCCTAATGTGATTTCTGTATAATGGGTGTGTTCCTTATCTTATCCTAGTGTCTAAACTCTTCTCCATGGCTGGACCCCCAAATAATATTCCTTTACGTGCTAAGGGGTATCTAGAGAATGGGATAGGTTTAATAACAACCCTAACCCTAACGCGTATACTAACCCTAACCCCTACCCTAACCCTAACACGTATCCTAATCCTAACCCGTACCCTAAACCGAGCCCTAACCCTAACACTAACCCTAACCCTAACCCTAACCCATACCCTACACCGTACACGGACCCCTCCCCGAACCCGTACCCTAAGCTGTACCCTAACCCTAACCCTAAGCCTAACCCTAACCCTAGGCTACCCTTGACTGCTTCTGCCTCCAATAGATTTCCTAAGCCCTAGTGTTTTAAGGAACAGCTTAAAAAGAGAATCCTAATGTGATTTCTGTATAATGGGTGTGTTCCTTATCTTATCCTAGTGTCTAAACTCTTCTCCATGGCTGGACCCCCAAATAATATTCCTTTACGTGCTAAGGGGTATCTAGAGAATGGGATAGGTTTAATAACAACCCTAACCCTAACGCGTTTCCTAACCCTAACCCCTACCCTAACCCTAACATGTACCCTAATCGTAACCCGTACCCTAAACCGAGCCCTAACCCTAACACTAACCCTAACCCTAACCCTAACCCATACCCTACACCGTTCACGGACCCCTCCCCGAACCCGTACCCTAAGCCGTACCCTAACCCTAACCCTAAGCCTAACCCTAACCCTAGGCTACCCTTGACTGCTTCTGCTTCCAATAGATTTCCTAAGCACTAGTGTTTTAAGGAACAGCTTAAAAAGAGAATCCTAATGTGATTTCTTTATAATGGGTGTGTTCCTTATCTTATCCTAGTGTCTAAATTCTTCTCCATGGCTGGTCCCCCAAATAATATTCCTTTACGTGCTAAGGGGTATCTAGAGAGTGGGATAGGTTTAATAACTACCCTAACCCTAACGCGTACCCTAACCCTAACCCCTACCCTAAACCTAACACGTACTCTAATCCTAACCCGTTCCCTAAAATGAGCCCTAACCCTAACACTAACCCTAACCCTAACCCTAACCCATACCCTACACCGTACACGGACCCCTCCCCGAACCCGTACCCTAAGCCGTACCCTAACCCTAACCCTAAGCCTAACCCTAACCCTAGGCTACCCTTGACTGCTTCTGCCTCCAATAGATTTCCTAAGCACTAGTGTTTTTAGGAACAGCTTAAAAAGAGAATCCTAACGTGATTTCTTTATAATGGGTGTGTTCCTTATCTTATCCTAGTGTCTAAATTCTTCTCCATGGCTGGACCCCCAAATAATATTCCTTTACTTGCTAAGGGGTATCTAGACAGTGGGATAGGTTTAATAACTACCCTAACCCTAACGCGTACCCTAACCCTAACCCCTACCCTAAACCTAACACGTACTCTAATCCTAACCCGTTCCCTAAAATGAGCCCTAACCCTAACACTAACCCTAACCCTAACCCTAACCCATACCCTACACCGTACACGGACCCCTCCCCGAACCCGTACCCTAAGCCGTACCCTAACCCTAACCCTAAGCCTAACCCTAACCCTAGGCTACCCTTGACTGCTTCTGCCTCCAATAGATTTCCTAAGCACTAGTGTTTTAAGGAACAGCTTAAAAAGAGAATCCTAATGTGATTTCTTTATAATGGGTGTGTTCCTTATCTTATCCTAGTGTCTAAACTCTTCTCCATGGCTGGACCCCCAAATAATATTCCTTTACGTGCGAAGGGGTATCTAGAGAATGGGATAGGTTTAATAACAACCCTAACCCTAACGCGTATCCTAACCCTAACCCCTACCCTAACCCTAACATGTACCCTAATCCTAACCCGTACCCTAAACCGAGCCCTAACCCTAACTCTAACCCTAACCCTAACCCTAACCCATACCCTACACCGTACAAGGACCCCTCCCCGAACCCGTACCCTAAACCGTACACTAAACCTAACCCTAAGCCTAACCCTAACCCTAGGCTACCCTTGACTGCTTCTGCCTCCAATAGATTTCCTAAGCACTAGTGTTTTAAGGAACAGCTTAAAAAGAGAATCCTAATGTGATTTCTGTATAATGGGTGTGTTCCTTATCTTATCCTAGTGTCTAAACTCTTCTCCATGGCTGGACCCCCAAATAATATTCCTTTACGTGCTAAGGGGTATCTAGAGAGTGGGATAGGTTTAATAACTACCCTAACCCTAACGCGTATCCTAACCCTAACCCCTACCCTAAACCTAACACGTAACCTAATCCTAAGCCGTACCCTAAACCGAGCCCTAACTCTAACACTAACCCTAACCCTAACCCTAACCCATACCCTACACCGTACACGGACCCCTCCCCGAACCCGTACCCTAAGCCGTACCCTAACCCTAACCCTAAGCCTAACCCTAACCCTAGGCTACCCTTGACTGCTTCTGCTTCCAATAGATTTCCTAAGCACTAGTGTTTTAAGGAACAGCTTAAAAAGAGAATCCTAATGTGATTTCTGTATAATGGGTGTGTTCCTTATCTTATCCTAGTGTCTAAATTCTTCTCCATGGCTGGACCCCCAAATAATATTCCTTTACGTGCTAAGGGGTATCTAGAGAGTGGGATAGGTTTAATAACTACCCTAACCCTAACGCGTACCCTAACCCTAACCCCTACCCTAAACCTAACACGTACTCTAATCCTAACCCGTACCCTAAAATGAGCCCTAACCCTAACACTAACCCTAACCCTAACCCTAACCCATACCCTACACCGTACACGGACCCCTCCCCGAACCCGTACCCTAAGCCGTACCCTAACCCTAACCCTAAGCCTAACCCTAACCCTAGGCTACCCTTGACTGCTTCTGCCTCCAATAGATTTCCTAAGCACTAGTGTTTTAAGGAACAGCTTAAAAAGAGAATCCTAATGTGATTTCTGTATAATGGGTGTGTTCCTTATCTTATCCTAGTGTCTAAACTCTTCTCCATGGCTGGACCCCCAAATAATATTCCTTTACGTGCTAAGGGGTATCTAGAGAATGGGATAGGTTTAATAACAACCCTAACCCTAACGCGTATACTAACCCTAACCCCTACCCTAACCCTAACACGTACCCTAATCCTAACCCGTACCCTAAACCGAGCCCTAACCCTAACACTAACCCTAACCCTAACCCTAACCCATACCCTACACCGTACACGGACCCCTCCCCGAACCCGTACCCTAAGCTGTACCCTAACCCTAACCCTAAGCCTAACCCTAACCCTAGGCTACCCTTGACTGCTTCTGCCTCCAATAGATTTCCTAAGCCCTAGTGTTTTAAGGAACAGCTTAAAAAGAGAATCCTAATGTGATTTCTGTATAATGGGTGTGTTCCTTATCTTATCCTAGTGTCTAAACTCTTCTCCATGGCTGGACCCCCAAATAATATTCCTTTACGTGCTAAGGGGTATCTAGAGAATGGGATAGGTTTAATAACAACCCTAACCCTAACGCGTTTCCTAACCCTAACCCCTACCCTAACCCTAACATGTACCCTAATCGTAACCCGTACCCTAAACCGAGCCCTAACCCTAACACTAACCCTAACCCTAACCCTAACCCATACCCTACACCGTTCACGGACCCCTCCCCGAACCCGTACCCTAAGCCGTACCCTAACCCTAACCCTAAGCCTAACCCTAACCCTAGGCTACCCTTGACTGCTTCTGCTTCCAATAGATTTCCTAAGCACTAGTGTTTTAAGGAACAGCTTAAAAAGAGAATCCTAATGTGATTTCTTTATAATGGGTGTGTTCCTTATCTTATCCTAGTGTCTAAATTCTTCTCCATGGCTGGTCCCCCAAATAATATTCCTTTACGTGCTAAGGGGTATCTAGAGAGTGGGATAGGTTTAATAACTACCCTAACCCTAACGCGTACCCTAACCCTAACCCCTACCCTAAACCTAACACGTACTCTAATCCTAACCCGTTCCCTAAAATGAGCCCTAACCCTAACACTAACCCTAACCCTAACCCTAACCCATACCCTACACCGTACACGGACCCCTCCCCGAACCCGTACCCTAAGCCGTACCCTAACCCTAACCCTAAGCCTAACCCTAACCCTAGGCTACCCTTGACTGCTTCTGCCTCCAATAGATTTCCTAAGCACTAGTGTTTTAAGGAACAGCTTAAAAAGAGAATCCTAATGTGATTTCTTTATAATGGGTGTGTTCCTTATCTTATCCTAGTGTCTAAACTCTTCTCCATGGCTGGACCCCCAAATAATATTCCTTTACGTGCTAAGGGGTATCTAGAGAGTGGGATAGGTTTAATAACTACCCTAACCCTAACGCGTACCCTAACCCTAACCCCTACCCTAAACCTAACACGTACTCTAATCCTAACCCGTTCCCTAAAATGAGCCCTAACCCTAACACTAACCCTAACCCTAACCCTAACCCATACCCTACACCGTACACGGACCCCTCCCCGAACCCGTACCCTAAGCCGTACCCTAACCCTAACCCTAAGCCTAACCCTAACCCTAGGCTACCCTTGACTGCTTCTGCCTCCAATAGATTTCCTAAGCACTAGTGTTTTAAGGAACAGCTTAAAAAGAGAATCCTAATGTGATTTCTTTATAATGGGTGTGTTCCTTATCTTATCCTAGTGTCTAAACTCTTCTCCATGGCTGGACCCCCAAATAATATTCCTTTACGTGCTAAGGGGTATCTAGAGAGTGGGATAGGTTTAATAACTACCCTAACCCTAACGCGTACCCTAACCCTAACCCCTACCCTATACCTAACACGTACTCTAATCCTAACCCGTACCCTAAAATGAGCCCTAACCCTAACACTAACCCTAACCCTAACCCTAAACCATACCCTACACCGTACACGGACCCCTCCCCGAACCCGTAACCTAAGCCGTACCCTAACCCTAACCCTAAGCCTAACCCTTACCCTAGGCTACCCTTGACTGCTTCTGCCTCCAATAGATTTCCTAAGCACTAGTGTTTTAAGGAACAGCTTAAAAAGAGAATCCTAACGTGATTTCTTTATAATGGGTGTGTTCCTTATCTTATCCTAGTGTCTAAATTTTTCTCCATGGCTGGACCCCAAATAATATTCCTTTACTTGCTAAGGGGTATCTAGAGAGTGGGATAGGTTTAATAACTACCCTAACCCTAACGCGTACCCTAACCCTAACCCCTACCCTAAACCTAACACGTACTCTAATCTTAACCCGTACCCTAAAATGAGCCCTAACCCTAACACTAACCCTAACCCTAACCCTAAACCATACCCTACACCGTACACGGACCCCTCCCCGAACCCGTACCCTAAGCCGTACCCTAACCCTAACCCTAAGCCTAACCCTAACCCTAGGCTACCCTTGACTGCTTCTGCCTCCAATAGATTTCCTAAGCACTAGTGTTTTAAGGAACAGCTTAAAAAGAGAATCCTAATGTGATTTCTGTATAATGGGTGTGTTCCTTATCTTATCCTAGTGTCTAAACTCTTCTCCATGGCTGGACCCCCAAATAATATTCCTTTACGTGCTAACGGGTATCTAGAGAGTGGGATAGGTTTAATAACTACCCTAACCCTAACGCGTATACTAACCCTAACCCCTACCCTAACCCTAACACGTATCCTAATCCTAACCCGTACCCTAAACCGAGCCCTAACCCTAACACTAACCCTAACCCTAACCCTAACCCATACCCTACACCGTACACGGACCCCTCCCCGAACCCGTACCCTAAGCTGTACCCTAACCCTAACCCTAAGCCTAACCCTAACCCTAGGCTACCCTTGACTGCTTCTGCCTCCAATAGATTTCCTAAGCCCTAGTGTTTTAAGGAACAGCTTAAAAAGAGAATCCTAATGTGATTTCTGTATAATGGGTGTGTTCCTTATCTTATCCTAGTGTCTAAACTCTTCTCCATGGCTGGACCCCCAAATAATATTCCTTTACGTGCTAAGGGGTATCTAGAGAATGGGATAGGTTTAATAACAACCCTAACCCTAACGCGTTTCCTAACCCTAACCCCTACCCTAACCCTAACATGTACCCTAATCGTAACCCGTACCCTAAACCGAGCCCTAACCCTAACACTAACCCTAACCCTAACCCTAACCCATACCCTACACCGTTCACGGACCCCTCCCCGAACCCGTACCCTAAGCCGTACCCTAACCCTAACCCTAAGCCTAACCCTAACCCTAGGCTACCCTTGACTGCTTCTGCTTCCAATAGATTTCCTAAGCACTAGTGTTTTAAGGAACAGCTTAAAAAGAGAATCCTAATGTGATTTCTTTATAATGGGTGTGTTCCTTATCTTATCCTAGTGTCTAAATTCTTCTCCATGGCTGGTCCCCCAAATAATATTCCTTTACGTGCTAAGGGGTATCTAGAGAGTGGGATAGGTTTAATAACTACCCTAACCCTAACGCGTACCCTAACCCTAACCCCTACCCTAAACCTAACACGTACTCTAATCCTAACCCGTTCCCTAAAATGAGCCCTAACCCTAACACTAACCCTAACCCTAACCCTAACCCATACCCTACACCGTACACGGACCCCTCCCCGAACCCGTACCCTAAGCCGTACCCTAACCCTAACCCTAAGCCTAACCCTAACCCTAGGCTACCCTTGACTGCTTCTGCCTCCAATAGATTTCCTAAGCACTAGTGTTTTAAGGAACAGCTTAAAAAGAGAATCCTAACGTGATTTCTTTATAATGGGTGTGTTCCTTATCTTATCCTAGTGTCTAAATTCTTCTCCATGGCTGGACCCCCAAATAATATTCCTTTACTTGCTAAGGGGTATCTAGACAGTGGGATAGGTTTAATAACTACCCTAACCCTAACGCGTACCCTAACCCTAACCCCTACCCTAAACCTAACACGTACTCTAATCCTAACCCGTTCCCTAAAATGAGCCCTAACCCTAACACTAACCCTAACCCTAACCCTAACCCATACCCTACACCGTACACGGACCCCTCCCCGAACCCGTACCCTAAGCCGTACCCTAACCCTAACCCTAAGCCTAACCCTAACCCTAGGCTACCCTTGACTGCTTCTGCCTCCAATAGATTTCCTAAGCACTAGTGTTTTAAGGAACAGCTTAAAAAGAGAATCCTAATGTGATTTCTTTATAATGGGTGTGTTCCTTATCTTATCCTAGTGTCTAAACTCTTCTCCATGGCTGGACCCCCAAATAATATTCCTTTACGTGCGAAGGGGTATCTAGAGAATGGGATAGGTTTAATAACAACCCTAACCCTAACGCGTATCCTAACCCTAACCCCTACCCTAACCCTAACATGTACCCTAATCCTAACCCGTACCCTAAACCGAGCCCTAACCCTAACTCTAACCCTAACCCTAACCCTAACCCATACCCTACACCGTACAAGGACCCCTCCCCGAACCCGTACCCTAAACCGTACACTAAACCTAACCCTAAGCCTAACCCTAACCCTAGGCTACCCTTGACTGCTTCTGCCTCCAATAGATTTCCTAAGCACTAGTGTTTTAAGGAACAGCTTAAAAAGAGAATCCTAATGTGATTTCTGTATAATGGGTGTGTTCCTTATCTTATCCTAGTGTCTAAACTCTTCTCCATGGCTGGACCCCCAAATAATATTCCTTTACGTGCTAAGGGGTATCTAGAGAGTGGGATAGGTTTAATAACTACCCTAACCCTAACGCGTATCCTAACCCTAACCCCTACCCTAAACCTAACACGTAACCTAATCCTAAGCCGTACCCTAAACCGAGCCCTAACTCTAACACTAACCCTAACCCTAACCCTAACCCATACCCTACACCGTACACGGACCCCTCCCCGAACCCGTACCCTAAGCCGTACCCTAACCCTAACCCTAAGCCTAACCCTAACCCTAGGCTACCCTTGACTGCTTCTGCTTCCAATAGATTTCCTAAGCACTAGTGTTTTAAGGAACAGCTTAAAAAGAGAATCCTAATGTGATTTCTGTATAATGGGTGTGTTCCTTATCTTATCCTAGTGTCTAAATTCTTCTCCATGGCTGGACCCCCAAATAATATTCCTTTACGTGCTAAGGGGTATCTAGAGAGTGGGATAGGTTTAATAACTACCCTAACCCTAACGCGTACCCTAACCCTAACCCCTACCCTAAACCTAACACGTACTCTAATCCTAACCCGTACCCTAAAATGAGCCCTAACCCTAACACTAACCCTAACCCTAACCCTAACCCATACCCTACACCGTACACGGACCCCTCCCCGAACCCGTACCCTAAGCCGTACCCTAACCCTAACCCTAAGCCTAACCCTAACCCTAGGCTACCCTTGACTGCTTCTGCCTCCAATAGATTTCCTAAGCACTAGTGTTTTAAGGAACAGCTTAAAAAGAGAATCCTAATGTGATTTCTGTATAATGGGTGTGTTCCTTATCTTATCCTAGTGTCTAAACTCTTCTCCATGGCTGGACCCCCAAATAATATTCCTTTACGTGCTAAGGGGTATCTAGAGAATGGGATAGGTTTAATAACAACCCTAACCCTAACGCGTATACTAACCCTAACCCCTACCCTAACCCTAACACGTACCCTAATCCTAACCCGTACCCTAAACCGAGCCCTAACCCTAACACTAACCCTAACCCTAACCCTAACCCATACCCTACACCGTACACGGACCCCTCCCCGAACCCGTACCCTAAGCTGTACCCTAACCCTAACCCTAAGCCTAACCCTAACCCTAGGCTACCCTTGACTGCTTCTGCCTCCAATAGATTTCCTAAGCCCTAGTGTTTTAAGGAACAGCTTAAAAAGAGAATCCTAATGTGATTTCTGTATAATGGGTGTGTTCCTTATCTTATCCTAGTGTCTAAACTCTTCTCCATGGCTGGACCCCCAAATAATATTCCTTTACGTGCTAAGGGGTATCTAGAGAATGGGATAGGTTTAATAACAACCCTAACCCTAACGCGTTTCCTAACCCTAACCCCTACCCTAACCCTAACATGTACCCTAATCGTAACCCGTACCCTAAACCGAGCCCTAACCCTAACACTAACCCTAACCCTAACCCTAACCCATACCCTACACCGTTCACGGACCCCTCCCCGAACCCGTACCCTAAGCCGTACCCTAACCCTAACCCTAAGCCTAACCCTAACCCTAGGCTACCCTTGACTGCTTCTGCTTCCAATAGATTTCCTAAGCACTAGTGTTTTAAGGAACAGCTTAAAAAGAGAATCCTAATGTGATTTCTTTATAATGGGTGTGTTCCTTATCTTATCCTAGTGTCTAAATTCTTCTCCATGGCTGGTCCCCCAAATAATATTCCTTTACGTGCTAAGGGGTATCTAGAGAGTGGGATAGGTTTAATAACTACCCTAACCCTAACGCGTACCCTAACCCTAACCCCTACCCTAAACCTAACACGTACTCTAATCCTAACCCGTTCCCTAAAATGAGCCCTAACCCTAACACTAACCCTAACCCTAACCCTAACCCATACCCTACACCGTACACGGACCCCTCCCCGAACCCGTACCCTAAGCCGTACCCTAACCCTAACCCTAAGCCTAACCCTAACCCTAGGCTACCCTTGACTGCTTCTGCCTCCAATAGATTTCCTAAGCACTAGTGTTTTAAGGAACAGCTTAAAAAGAGAATCCTAATGTGATTTCTTTATAATGGGTGTGTTCCTTATCTTATCCTAGTGTCTAAACTCTTCTCCATGGCTGGACCCCCAAATAATATTCCTTTACGTGCTAAGGGGTATCTAGAGAGTGGGATAGGTTTAATAACTACCCTAACCCTAACGCGTACCCTAACCCTAACCCCTACCCTAAACCTAACACGTACTCTAATCCTAACCCGTTCCCTAAAATGAGCCCTAACCCTAACACTAACCCTAACCCTAACCCTAACCCATACCCTACACCGTACACGGACCCCTCCCCGAACCCGTACCCTAAGCCGTACCCTAACCCTAACCCTAAGCCTAACCCTAACCCTAGGCTACCCTTGACTGCTTCTGCCTCCAATAGATTTCCTAAGCACTAGTGTTTTAAGGAACAGCTTAAAAAGAGAATCCTAATGTGATTTCTTTATAATGGGTGTGTTCCTTATCTTATCCTAGTGTCTAAACTCTTCTCCATGGCTGGACCCCCAAATAATATTCCTTTACGTGCTAAGGGGTATCTAGAGAGTGGGATAGGTTTAATAACTACCCTAACCCTAACGCGTACCCTAACCCTAACCCCTACCCTATACCTAACACGTACTCTAATCCTAACCCGTACCCTAAAATGAGCCCTAACCCTAACACTAACCCTAACCCTAACCCTAAACCATACCCTACACCGTACACGGACCCCTCCCCGAACCCGTACCCTAAGCCGTACCCTAACCCTAACCCTAAGCCTAACCCTTACCCTAGGCTACCCTTGACTGCTTCTGCCTCCAATAGATTTCCTAAGCACTAGTGTTTTAAGGAACAGCTTAAAAAGAGAATCCTAACGTGATTTCTTTATAATGGGTGTGTTCCTTATCTTATCCTAGTGTCTAAATTTTTCTCCATGGCTGGACCCCAAATAATATTCCTTTACTTGCTAAGGGGTATCTAGAGAGTGGGATAGGTTTAATAACTACCCTAACCCTAACGCGTACCCTAACCCTAACCCCTACCCTAAACCTAACACGTACTCTAATCTTAACCCGTACCCTAAAATGAGCCCTAACCCTAACACTAACCCTAACCCTAACCCTAAACCATACCCTACACCGTACACGGACCCCTCCCCGAACCCGTACCCTAAGCCGTACCCTAACCCTAACCCTAAGCCTAACCCTAACCCTAGGCTACCCTTGACTGCTTCTGCCTCCAATAGATTTCCTAAGCACTAGTGTTTTAAGGAACAGCTTAAAAAGAGAATCCTAATGTGATTTCTGTATAATGGGTGTGTTCCTTATCTTATCCTAGTGTCTAAACTCTTCTCCATGGCTGGACCCCCAAATAATATTCCTTTACGTGCTAACGGGTATCTAGAGAGTGGGATAGGTTTAATAACTACCCTAACCCTAACGCGTACCCTAACCCTAACCCCTACCCTAAACCTAACACGTACCCTAATCCTAACCCGTACCCTAAACCGAGCCCTAACCCTAACACTAACCCTAACCCTAACCCTAACCCATACCCTACACCGTACACGGACCCCTCCCCGAACCCGTACCCTAAGCCGTACCCTAACCCTAACCCTAAGCCTAACCCTAACCCTAGGCTACCCTTGACTGCTTCTGCCTCCAATAGATTTCCTAAGCACTAGTGTTTTAAGGAACAGCTTAAAAAGAGAATCCTAATGTGATTTCTGTATAATGGGTGTGTTCCTTATCTTATCCTAGTGTCTAAACTCTTCTCCATGGCTGGACCCCCAAATAATATTCCTTTACGTGCTAAGGGGTATCTAGAGAGTGGGATAGGTTTAATAACTACCCTAACCCTAACGCGTATCCTAACCCTAACCCCTACCCTAAACCTAACACGTAACCTAATCCTAAGCCGTACCCTAAACCGAGCCCTAACTCTAACACTAACCCTAACCCTAACCCTAACCCATACCCTACACCGTACACGGACCCCTCCCCGAACCCGTACCCTAAGCCGTACCCTAACCCTAACCCTAAGCCTAACCCTAACCCTAGGCTACCCTTGACTGCTTCTGCTTCCAATAGATTTCCTAAGCACTAGTGTTTTAAGGAACAGCTTAAAAAGAGAATCCTAATGTGATTTCTGTATAATGGGTGTGTTCCTTATCTTATCCTAGTGTCTAAATTCTTCTCCATGGCTGGACCCCCAAATAATATTCCTTTACGTGCTAAGGGGTATCTAGAGAGTGGGATAGGTTTAATAACTACCCTAACCCTAACGCGTACCCTAACCCTAACCCCTACCCTAAACCTAACACGTACTCTAATCCTAACCCGTACCCTAAAATGAGCCCTAACCCTAACACTAACCCTAACCCTAACCCTAACCCATACCCTACACCGTACACGGACCCCTCCCCGAACCCGTACCCTAAGCCGTACCCTAACCCTAACACTAAGCCTAACCCTAACCCTAGGCTACCCTTGACTGCTTCTGCCTCCAATAGATTTCCTAAGCACTAGTGTTTTAAGGAACAGCTTAAAAAGAGAATCCTAATGTGATTTCTGTATAATGGGTGTGTTCCTTATCTTATCCTAGTGTCTAAACTCTTCTCCATGGCTGGACCCCCAAATAATATTCCTTTACGTGCTAAGGGGTATCTAGAGAATGGGATAGGTTTAATAACAACCCTAACCCTAACGCGTATACTAACCCTAACCCCTACCCTAACCCTAACACGTACCCTAATCCTAACCCGTACCCTAAACCGAGCCCTAACCCTAACACTAACCCTAACCCTAACCCTAACCCATACCCTACACCGTACACGGACCCCTCCCCGAACCCGTACCCTAAGCTGTACCCTAACCCTAACCCTAAGCCTAACCCTAACCCTAGGCTACCCTTGACTGCTTCTGCCTCCAATAGATTTCCTAAGCCCTAGTGTTTTAAGGAACAGCTTAAAAAGAGAATCCTAATGTGATTTCTGTATAATGGGTGTGTTCCTTATCTTATCCTAGTGTCTAAACTCTTCTCCATGGCTGGACCCCCAAATAATATTCCTTTACGTGCTAAGGGGTATCTAGAGAATGGGATAGGTTTAATAACAACCCTAACCCTAACGCGTTTCCTAACCCTAACCCCTACCCTAACCCTAACATGTACCCTAATCGTAACCCGTACCCTAAACCGAGCCCTAACCCTAACACTAACCCTAACCCTAACCCTAACCCATACCCTACACCGTTCACGGACCCCTCCCCGAACCCGTACCCTAAGCCGTACCCTAACCCTAACCCTAAGCCTAACCCTAACCCTAGGCTACCCTTGACTGCTTCTGCTTCCAATAGATTTCCTAAGCACTAGTGTTTTAAGGAACAGCTTAAAAAGAGAATCCTAATGTGATTTCTTTATAATGGGTGTGTTCCTTATCTTATCCTAGTGTCTAAATTCTTCTCCATGGCTGGTCCCCCAAATAATATTCCTTTACGTGCTAAGGGGTATCTAGAGAGTGGGATAGGTTTAATAACTACCCTAACCCTAACGCGTACCCTAACCCTAACCCCTACCCTAAACCTAACACGTACTCTAATCCTAACCCGTTCCCTAAAATGAGCCCTAACCCTAACACTAACCCTAACCCTAACCCTAACCCATACCCTACACCGTACACGGACCCCTCCCCGAACCCGTACCCTAAGCCGTACCCTAACCCTAACCCTAAGCCTAACCCTAACCCTAGGCTACCCTTGACTGCTTCTGCCTCCAATAGATTTCCTAAGCACTAGTGTTTTAAGGAACAGCTTAAAAAGAGAATCCTAATGTGATTTCTTTATAATGGGTGTGTTCCTTATCTTATCCTAGTGTCTAAACTCTTCTCCATGGCTGGACCCCCAAATAATATTCCTTTACGTGCTAAGGGGTATCTAGAGAGTGGGATAGGTTTAATAACTACCCTAACCCTAACGCGTACCCTAACCCTAACCCCTACCCTAAACCTAACACGTACTCTAATCCTAACCCGTTCCCTAAAATGAGCCCTAACCCTAACACTAACCCTAACCCTAACCCTAACCCATACCCTACACCGTACACGGACCCCTCCCCGAACCCGTACCCTAAGCCGTACCCTAACCCTAACCCTAAGCCTAACCCTAACCCTAGGCTACCCTTGACTGCTTCTGCCTCCAATAGATTTCCTAAGCACTAGTGTTTTAAGGAACAGCATGATGAGTGGATTTAGGCACGACGATTCTAAGTGAAATAAGTCACACAGAAAAAGACACTTATCATAAGCTATCATTTATAGAGGGAATGTAAAAACCGCTACACTTGAACTGAATTACAAAACAGAACAGAGTCACACGTTTAGAAAACACACTATGGCTGCTTAACGGGAAAGGTGAGGTGGGGTGATGCATAAAACAAGGGTTTCAAATTAGCTCAGATACCGTTCCATAAACCCAATATGTAATAGAAAGACCTACTCCTTGCCCAGTGAACTGGACTCAACACCCCCTATTCACCGCACAAGAATATATCTGACTAGTAAGAATCTTAAAACCTATGTATTGATATCTCTCTGGAAGTGAGTCAAGTGGGTATAAAGCAGCGTAAACTCAGCCGTGAAAAGCAGCTAAACCCCATTATAAAAATAAATTACTTTTAAAAGCCCGTGAAACAAAGACAGTGAAAGAGAGAGAAATTCTTACAAAATTCGTTCAGGCTCTGTGATGCAACCTGGATTGACCATATCTAGACCCACAGCTGGATGAGACATAAGGGTGGACACTCTCGGGGCTGAGAGGTTTGGTGAGTTTCGGGGAGCAAACGCAGAGCCTTTAAAGTAATACTGCCTGTTACCCATCCCATGGGTCCCAAATCTCCAGGTTCAAGGGCATCTTCCTACATCGAAAACATGCATGAGAAACCCAGAAGGTGGTACACCATGTGATCGGGAAAGCTTTCTAAAACGCACCTCATTTCTCAACTCCTTGTGCTCGGGTTCGCCATTCCAGCCGCTTTACTAGCAATCTCCCTCCTTGGAGAACCAGCACCTTTAACCTCCTGTTCCGTACAGCTTGCAATTTGTCCTGAGGATGAACGGGAATAGGGGGAGCCAATGAGAGACTAGCTCTAGGTGTTGGGACAGGCACAGGTCACTCTATTTTCCCATCAGGAAGAAGAATTAACCACAGGCTCAGCCTGCCGCCCGGAACCAGAAGAGGGCCTGAGGCAATCCTGCGCTTTTGCGGCCAGCTCCCAAAAAAGCGAGTTGAAAAATGGAGCTCAGGGGCACTGCAATTCACAAACCTGCAGAGTTATAAATGATAACTCTCGTCCACAAATATATTGAGGGAAGGCAACGAAGAGGATTTGAAAGCAAGGCAGAATTGCAGGGAACAGATTTCAGGAGGTCGATTCGAATCGCCTGTAAAGCACATGAAAAGCGGCAAAACTTCGACAATGATGCCCTTGGCCAAAAAGGGCGTATGCGTTTTTTCCTGAATATATTCAGGAAAAAACGCATACGCCCTTTTTGGCCAACCAAGCAACCTGGAAAGGCAAATCAGCGCTACAAAGAAGTCTCGCTGCCCATCGGTCAAAAGGGCCATGCTGAAAAAAGTGTCAAAACCAGAAATGCAGGACAGGCCATGGAGAAATGGGAGCCTTGCTACGCTGATGGGCGGGATGTAAATTGCCAACAGCCACTCTGGAGAAGTGTACGGTGTGTCCTGAAACATCGAAAAAACACAGCTTAGAGCGCATAGGGCACTTCCACTCATGGGCGTATAAATTGGGAAAACTAAAAATCAGCAAGACACAGGCACCCCAAAGTTTAGGGCTGCTCTGTTGACAAGAACCTCCACTTCATGACACCTTAAATATCCCAGGAAAGAGAAAAATGGATAAAGAAGTGGTGGTCCTTATGTACAATGGAATATCACTCAGCCATGAAATCAATGTCATAAGGCTAGTAGCAGCATGATGAGTGGATTTAGGCACGACGATTCTAAGTGAAATAAGTCACACAGAAAAAGACACTTATCATAAGCTATCAGTTATAGAGGGAATGTAAAAACCGCAACACTTGAACTGAATTACAAAACAGAACAGAGTCACACGTTTAGAAAACACACTATGGCTGCTTAACGGGAAAGGTGAGGTGGGGTGATGCATAAAACAAGGGTTTCAAATTAGCTCAGATACCGTTCCATAAACCCAATATGTAATACAGAGACCTACTCCTTGCCCAGTGAACTGGACTCAACACCCCCTATTCACCGCACAAGAATATATCTGACTAGTAAGAATCTTAAAACCTATGTATTGATATCTCTCTTGAAGTGAGTCAAGTGGGTATAAAGCAGCGTAAACTCAGCCGTGAAAAGCAGCTAAACCCCAGTATAAAAATAAATTACTTTTAAAAGCCCGTGAAACAAAGACAGTGAAAGAGAGAGAAATTCTTACAAAATTCGTTCAGGCTCTGTGATGCAACCTGGATTGACCATATCTAGACCCACAGCTGGATGAGACATAAGGGTGGACACTCTCGGGGCTGAGAGCTTTGGTGAGGTGGGGTGAGCAAACGCAGAGCCTTTAAAGTAATACTGCCTGTTACCCATCCCATGGGTCCCAAATCTCCAGGTTCAAGCGCATCTTCCTACATCGAAAACATGCATGAGAAACCCAGAAGGTGGTACACCGTGTGATCGGGAAAGCTTTCTAAAACGCACCTCATTTCTCATCTCCTTGTGCTCGGGTTCGCCATTCCAGCCGCTTTACTAGCAATCTACCTCCTTGGAGAATCAGCACCTTTAACCTCCTGTTCCATACAGCTTGCAATTTGTCCTGAGGATGAACGGGAAGAGGGGGAGCCAATGAGAGACTAGCTCTAGGTGTTGGGACAGGAACAGGTCACTCTATTTTCCCATCAGGAAGAAGAATTAACCACAGGCTCAGCCTGCCGCCCGGAACCAGAAGAGGGCCTGAGGCAATCCTGCGCTTTTGCGGCCAGCTCCCAAAAAAGCGAGTTGAAAATTGGAGCTCAGGGGCACTGCAATTCACAAACCTGCAGAGTTATAAATGATAACTCTCGTCCACAAATATATTGAGGGAAGGCAACGAAGAGGATTTGAAAGCAAGGCAGAATTGCAGGAAACAGATTTCAGGAGGTCGATTCGAATCGCCTGTAAAGCACATGAAAAGCGGCAAAACGTCGACAATGATGCCCTTGGCCAAAAAGGGCGTATGCGTTTTTTCCTGAATATATTCAGGAAAAAACGCATACGCCCTTTTTGGCCAACCAAGCAACCTGGAAAGGCAAATCAGCGCTACAAAGAAGTCTCGCTGCCCATCGGTCAAAAGGGCCATGCTGAAAAAAGTGTCAAAACCAGAAATGCAGGACAGGCCATGGAGAAATGGGAGCCTTGCTACGCTGATGGGCGGGATGTAAATTGCCAACAGCCACTCTGGAGAAGTGTACGGTGTGTCCTGAAACATCGAAAAAACACAGCTTAGAGCGCATAGGGCACTTCCACTCATGGGCGTATAAATTGGGAAAACTAAAAATCAGCAAGACACAGGCACCCCAAAGTTTAGGGCTGCTCTGTTGAAAAGAACCTCCACTTCATGACACCTTAAATATCCCTGGAAAGAGAAAAATGGATAAAGAAGTGGTGGTCCTTATGTACAATGGAATATCACTCAGCCATGAAATCAATGTCATAAGGCTAGTAGCAGCATGAGGAGTAGATGTAGGCACGACGATTCTAAGTGAAATAAGTCACACAGAAAAAGACACTTATCATAAGCTATCACTTATAGAGGAAATGTAAAAACCACTACACTTGAACTGAATTACAAAACAGAACAGAGTCACACGTTTAGAAGACACACTATGGCTGCTTAACGGGAAAGGTGAGGTGGGGTGATGCATAAAACAAGGGTTTCAAATGAGCTCAGCTACCGTTCCATAAACCCAATATGTAATAGAAAGACCTACTCCTTGCTCAGTGAACTGGACTCAACACCCCCTATTCACCGCACAAGAATATATCTGACTAGTAAGAATCTTAAAACCTATGTATTGATATCTCTCTGGAAGTGAGTCAAGTGGGTGTAAAGCGGCATAAACACAGCCGTGAAAAGCAGCTAAACCCCATTATAAAAATAAATTACTTTTAAAAGCCCGTGAAACAAAGACAGTGAAAGAGAGAGAATTTCTTACAAAATTCGTTCAGGGGCTGTGATGCAACCTGGATTGACCATATCTAGACCCACAGCTGGATGAGACATAAGGGTGGACACTCTCGGGGCTGAGAGGTTTGGTGAGTTTGGGGGAGCAAACGCAGAGCCTTTAAAGTAATACTTCCTGTTACCCATCCCATGGGTCCCAAATCTCCAGGTTCAAGGGCATCTGCCTACATCGAAAACATGCATGAGAAACCCAGAAGGTGGTACACCATGTGATCGGGAAAGCTTTCTAAAACGCACCTCATTTCTCATCTCCTTGTGCTCGGGTTCGCCATTCCAGCCGCTTTACTAGCAATCTCCCTCCTTGGAGAACCAGCACCTTTAACCTCCTGTTCCGTACAGCTTGCAATTTGTCCTGAGGATGAACGGGAAGAGGGGGAGACAATGAGAGACTAGCTCTAGGTGTTGGGACAGGCACAGGTCACTCTATTTTCCCATCAGGAAGAAGAATTAACCACAGGCTCAGCCTGCCGCCCGGAACCAGAAGAGGGCCTGAGGCAATCCTGCGCTTTTGCGGCCAGCTCCCAAAAAAGCGAGTTGAAAAATGGAGCTCAGGGGCACTGAAATTCACAAACCTGCAGAGTTATAAATGATAACTCTCGTCCACAAATATATTGAGGGAAGGCAACGAAGAGGATTTGAAAGCAAGGCAGAATTGCAGGAAACAGATTTCAGGAGGTCGATTTGAATCGCCTGTAAAGCACATGAAAAGCGGCAAAACGTCGACAATGATGCCCTTGGCCAAAAAGTGCGTATGCGTTTTTTCCTGAATATATTCAGGAAAAAACGCATACGCCCTTTTTGGCCAACCAAGCAACCTGGAAAGGCAAATCAGCGCTACAAAGAAGTCTCGCTGCCCATCGGTCAAAAGGGCCATGCTGAAAAAAGTGTCAAAACCAGAAATGCAGGACAGGCCATGGAGAAATGGGAGCCTTGCTACGCTGATGGGCGGGATGTAAATTGCCAACAGCCACTCTGGAGAAGCGTACGGTGTGTCCTGAAACATCGAAAAAACACAGCTTAGAGCGCATAGGGCACTTCCACTCATGGGCGTATAAATTGGGAAAACTAAAAATCAGCAAGACACAGGCACCCCAAAGTTTAGGGCTGCTCTGTTGACAAGAACCTCCACTTCATGACACCTTAAATATCCCAGGAAAGAGAAAAATGGATAAAGAAGTGGTGGTCCTTATGTACAATGGAATATCACTCAGCCATGAAATCAATGTCATAAGGCTAGTAGCAGCATGATGAGTGGATTTAGGCACGACGATTCTAAGTGAAATAAGTCACACAGAAAAAGACACTTATCATAAGCTATCATTTATAGAGGGAATGTAAAAACCGCTACACTTGAACTGAATTACAAAACAGAACAGAGTCACACGTTTAGAAAACACACTATGGCTGCTTAACAGGAAAGGTGAGGTGGGGTGATGCATAAAACAAGGGTTTCAAATTAGCTCAGATACCGTTCCATAAACCCAATATGTAATAGAAAGACCTACTCCTTGCCCAGTGAACTGGACTCAACACCCCCTATTCACCGCACAAGAATATATCTGACTAGTAAGAATCTTAAAACCTATGTATTGATATCTCTCTGGAAGTGAGTCAAGTGGGTATAAAGCAGCGTAAACTCAGCCGTGAAAAGCAGCTAAACCCCATTATAAAAATAAATTACTTTTAAAAGCCCGTGAAACAAAGACAGTGAAAGAGAGAGAAATTCTTACAAAATTCGTTCAGGGGCTGTGATGCAACCTGGATTGACCATATCTAGACCCACAGCTGGATGAGACATAAGGGTGGACACTCTCGGGGCTGAGAGGTTTGGTGAGTTTCGGGGAGCAAACGCAGAGCCTTTAAAGTAATACTGCCTGTTACCCATCCCATGGATCCCAAATCTCCAGGTTCAAGGGCATCTTCCTACATCGAAAACATGCATGAGAAACCTAGAAGGTGGTACACCATGTGATCGGGAAAGCTTTCTAAAACGCACCTCATTTCTCAACTCCTTGTGCTCGGGTTCGCCATTCTAGCCACTTTACCAGCAATCTCCCTCCTTGGAGAACCAGCACCTTTAACCTCCTGTTCCGTACAGCTTGCAATTTGTCCTGAGGATGAACGGGAAGAGGGGGAGCCAATGAGAGACTAGCTCTAGGTGTTGGGACAGGCACAGGTCACTCTATTTTCCCATCAGGAAGAAGAATTAACCACAGGCTCAGCCTGCCGCCCGGAACCAGATGAGGGCCTGAGGCAATCCTGCGCTTTTGCGGCCAGCTCCCAAAAAAGCGAGTTGAAAAATGGAGCTCAGGGGCACTGCAATTCACAAACCTGCAGAGTTATAAATGATAACTCTCGTCCACAAATATATTGAGGGAAGGCAACGAAGAGGATTTGAAAGCAAGGCAGAATTGCAGGAAACAGATTTCAGGAGGTCGATTCGAATCGCCTGTAAAGCACATGAAAAGCGGCAAAACGTCGACAATGATGCCCTTGGCCAAAAAGGGCGTATGCGTTTTTTCCTGAATATATTCAGGAAAAAACGCATACGCCCTTTTTGGCCAACCAAGCAACCTGCAAAGGCAAATCAGCGCTACAAAGAAGTCTCGCTGCCCATCGGTCAAAAGGGCCATGCTGAAAAAAGTGTCAAAACCAGAAATGCAGGACAGGCCATGGAGAAATGGGAGCCTTGCTACGCTGATGGGCGGGATGTAAATTGCCAACAGCCACTCTGGAGAAGTGTACGGTGTGTCCTGAAACATCGAAAAAACACAGCTTAGAGCGCATAGGGCACTTCCACTCATGGGCGTATAAATTGGGAAAACTAAAAATCAGCAAGACACAGGCACCCCAAAGTTTAGGGCTGCTCTGTTGACAAGAACCTCCACTTCATGACACCTTAAATATCCCTGGAAAGAGAAAAATGGATAAAGAAGTGGTGGTCCTTATGTACAATGGAATATCACGCAGCCATGAAATCAATGTCATAAGGCTAGTCGCAGCATGATGAGTGGATTTAGGCACGACGATTCTAAGTGAAATAAGTCACACAGAAAAAGACACTTATCATAAGCTATCAGTTATAGAGGGAATGTAAAAACCGCAACACTTGAACTGAATTACAAAACAGAACAGAGTCACACGTTTAGAAAACACACTATGGCTGCTTAACGGGAAAGGTGAGGTGGGGTGATGCATAAAACAAGGGTTTCAAATTAGCTCAGATACCGTTCCATAAACCCAATATGTAATACAGAGACCTACTCCTTGCCCAGTGAACTGGACTCAACACCCCCTATTCACCGCACAAGAATATATCTGACTAGTAAGAATCTTAAAACCTATGTATTGATATCTCTCTTGAAGTGAGTCAAGTGGGTATAAAGCAGCGTAAACTCAGCCGTGAAAAGCAGCTAAACCCCAGTATAAAAATAAATTACTTTTAAAAGCCCGTGAAACAAAGACAGTGAAAGAGAGAGAAATTCTTACAAAATTCGTTCAGGCTCTGTGATGCAACCTGGATTGACCATATCTAGACCCACAGCTGGATGAGACATAAGGGTGGACACTCTCGGGGCTGAGAGCTTTGGTGAGGTGGGGTGAGCAAACGCAGAGCCTTTAAAGTAATACTGCCTGTTACCCATCCCATGGGTCCCAAATCTCCAGGTTCAAGCGCATCTTCCTACATCGAAAACATGCATGAGAAACCCAGAAGGTGGTACACCGTGTGATCGGGAAAGCTTTCTAAAACGCACCTCATTTCTCATCTCCTTGTGCTCGGGTTCGCCATTCCAGCCGCTTTACTAGCAATCTACCTCCTTGGAGAATCAGCACCTTTAACCTCCTGTTCCATACAGCTTGCAATTTGTCCTGAGGATGAACGGGAAGAGGGGGAGCCAATGAGAGACTAGCTCTAGGTGTTGGGACAGGAACAGGTCACTCTATTTTCCCATCAGGAAGAAGAATTAACCACAGGCTCAGCCTGCCGCCCGGAACCAGAAGAGGGCCTGAGGCAATCCTGCGCTTTTGCGGCCAGCTCCCAAAAAAGCGAGTTGAAAATTGGAGCTCAGGGGCACTGCAATTCACAAACCTGCAGAGTTATAAATGATAACTCTCGTCCACAAATATATTGAGGGAAGGCAACGAAGAGGATTTGAAAGCAAGGCAGAATTGCAGGAAACAGATTTCAGGAGGTCGATTCGAATCGCCTGTAAAGCACATGAAAAGCGGCAAAACGTCGACAATGATGCCCTTGGCCAAAAAGGGCGTATGCGTTTTTTCCTGAATATATTCAGGAAAAAACGCATACGCCCTTTTTGGCCAACCAAGCAACCTGGAAAGGCAAATCAGCGCTACAAAGAAGTCTCGCTGCCCATCGGTCAAAAGGGCCATGCTGAAAAAAGTGTAAAAACCAGAAATGCAGGACAGGCCATGGAGAAATGGGAGCCTTGCTACGCTGATGGGCGGGATGTAAATTGCCAACAGCCACTCTGGAGAAGTGTACGGTGTGTCCTGAAACATCGAAAAAACACAGCTTAGAGCGCATAGGGCACTTCCACTCATGGGCGTATAAATTGGGAAAACTAAAAATCAGCAAGACACAGGCACCCCAAAGTTTAGGGCTGCTCTGTTGAAAAGAACCTCCACTTCATGACACCTTAAATATCCCTGGAAAGAGAAAAATGGATAAAGAAGTGGTGGTCCTTATGTACAATGGAATATCACTCAGCCATGAAATCAATGTCATAAGGCTAGTAGCAGCATGAGGAGTAGATGTAGGCACGACGATTCTAAGTGAAATAAGTCACACAGAAAAAGACACTTATCATAAGCTATCACTTATAGAGGAAATGTAAAAACCACTACACTTGAACTGAATTACAAAACAGAACAGAGTCACACGTTTAGAAGACACACTATGGCTGCTTAACGGGAAAGGTGAGGTGGGGTGATGCATAAAACAAGGGTTTCAAATGAGCTCAGCTACCGTTCCATAAACCCAATATGTAATAGAAAGACCTACTCCTTGCTCAGTGAACTGGACTCAACACCCCCTATTCACCGCACAAGAATATATCTGACTAGTAAGAATCTTAAAACCTATGTATTGATATCTCTCTGGAAGTGAGTCAAGTGGGTGTAAAGCGGCATAAACACAGCCGTGAAAAGCAGCTAAACCCCATTATAAAAATAAATTACTTTTAAAAGCCCGTGAAACAAAGACAGTGAAAGAGAGAGAATTTCTTACAAAATTCGTTCAGGGGCTGTGATGCAACCTGGATTGACCATATCTAGACCCACAGCTGGATGAGACATAAGGGTGGACACTCTCGGGGCTGAGAGGTTTGGTGAGTTTGGGGGAGCAAACGCAGAGCCTTTAAAGTAATACTTCCTGTTACCCATCCCATGGGTCCCAAATCTCCAGGTTCAAGGGCATCTGCCTACATCGAAAACATGCATGAGAAACCCAGAAGGTGGTACACCATGTGATCGGGAAAGCTTTCTAAAACGCACCTCATTTCTCATCTCCTTGTGCTCGGGTTCGCCATTCCAGCCGCTTTACTAGCAATCTCCCTCCTTGGAGAACCAGCACCTTTAACCTCCTGTTCCGTACAGCTTGCAATTTGTCCTGAGGATGAACGGGAAGAGGGGGAGACAATGAGAGACTAGCTCTAGGTGTTGGGACAGGCACAGGTCACTCTATTTTCCCATCAGGAAGAAGAATTAACCACAGGCTCAGCCTGCCGCCCGGAACCAGAAGAGGGCCTGAGGCAATCCTGCGCTTTTGCGGCCAGCTCCCAAAAAAGCGAGTTGAAAAATGGAGCTCAGGGGCACTGAAATTCACAAACCTGCAGAGTTATAAATGATAACTCTCGTCCACAAATATATTGAGGGAAGGCAACGAAGAGGATTTGAAAGCAAGGCAGAATTGCAGGAAACAGATATCAGGAGGTCGATTTGAATCGCCTGTAAAGCACATGAAAAGCGGCAAAACGTCGACAATGATGCCCTTGGCCAAAAAGTGCGTATGCGTTTTTTCCTGAATATATTCAGGAAAAAACGCATACGCCCTTTTTGGCCAACCAAGCAACCTGGAAAGGCAAATCAGCGCTACAAAGAAGTCTCGCTGCCCATCGGTCAAAAGGGCCATGCTGAAAAAAGTGTCAAAACCAGAAATGCAGGACAGGCCATGGAGAAATGGGAGCCTTGCTACGCTGATGGGCGGGATGTAAATTGCCAACAGCCACTCTGGAGAAGCGTACGGTGTGTCCTGAAACATCGAAAAAACACAGCTTAGAGCGCATAGGGCACTTCCACTCATGGGCGTATAAATTGGGAAAACTAAAAATCAGCAAGACACAGGCACCCCAAAGTTTAGGGCTGCTCTGTTGACAAGAACCTCCACTTCATGACACCTTAAATATCCCAGGAAAGAGAAAAATGGATAAAGAAGTGGTGGTCCTTATGTACAATGGAATATCACTCAGCCATGAAATCAATGTCATAAGGCTAGTAGCAGCATGATGAGTGGATTTAGGCACGACGATTCTAAGTGAAATAAGTCACACAGAAAAAGACACTTATCATAAGCTATCATTTATAGAGGGAATGTAAAAACCGCTACACTTGAACTGAATTACAAAACAGAACAGAGTCACACGTTTAGAAAACACACTATGGCTGCTTAACAGGAAAGGTGAGGTGGGGTGATGCATAAAACAAGGGTTTCAAATTAGCTCAGATACCGTTCCATAAACCCAATATGTAATAGAAAGACCTACTCCTTGCCCAGTGAACTGGACTCAACACCCCCTATTCACCGCACAAGAATATATCTGACTAGTAAGAATCTTAAAACCTATGTATTGATATCTCTCTGGAAGTGAGTCAAGTGGGTATAAAGCAGCGTAAACTCAGCCGTGAAAAGCAGCTAAACCCCATTATAAAAATAAATTACTTTTAAAAGCCCGTGAAACAAAGACAGTGAAAGAGAGAGAAATTCTTACAAAATTCGTTCAGGGGCTGTGATGCAACCTGGATTGACCATATCTAGACCCACAGCTGGATGAGACATAAGGGTGGACACTCTCGGGGCTGAGAGGTTTGGTGAGTTTCGGGGAGCAAACGCAGAGCCTTTAAAGTAATACTGCCTGTTACCCATCCCATGGATCCCAAATCTCCAGGTTCAAGGGCATCTTCCTACATCGAAAACATGCATGAGAAACCTAGAAGGTGGTACACCATGTGATCGGGAAAGCTTTCTAAAACGCACCTCATTTCTCAACTCCTTGTGCTCGGGTTCGCCATTCTAGCCACTTTACCAGCAATCTCCCTCCTTGGAGAACCAGCACCTTTAACCTCCTGTTCCGTACAGCTTGCAATTTGTCCTGAGGATGAACGGGAAGAGGGGGAGCCAATGAGAGACTAGCTCTAGGTGTTGGGACAGGCACAGGTCACTCTATTTTCCCATCAGGAAGAAGAATTAACCACAGGCTCAGCCTGCCGCCCGGAACCAGATGAGGGCCTGAGGCAATCCTGCGCTTTTGCGGCCAGCTCCCAAAAAAGCGAGTTGAAAAATGGAGCTCAGGGGCACTGCAATTCACAAACCTGCAGAGTTATAAATGATAACTCTCGTCCACAAATATATTGAGGGAAGGCAACGAAGAGGATTTGAAAGCAAGGCAGAATTGCAGGAAACAGATTTCAGGAGGTCGATTCGAATCGCCTGTAAAGCACATGAAAAGCGGCAAAACGTCGACAATGATGCCCTTGGCCAAAAAGGGCGTATGCGTTTTTTCCTGAATATATTCAGGAAAAAACGCATACGCCCTTTTTGGCCAACCAAGCAACCTGCAAAGGCAAATCAGCGCTACAAAGAAGTCTCGCTGCCCATCGGTCAAAAGGGCCATGCTGAAAAAAGTGTCAAAACCAGAAATGCAGGACAGGCCATGGAGAAATGGGAGCCTTGCTACGCTGATGGGCGGGATGTAAATTGCCAACAGCCACTCTGGAGAAGTGTACGGTGTGTCCTGAAACATCGAAAAAACACAGCTTAGAGCGCATAGGGCACTTCCACTCATGGGCGTATAAATTGGGAAAACTAAAAATCAGCAAGACACAGGCACCCCAAAGTTTAGGGCTGCTCTGTTGACAAGAACCTCCACTTCATGACACCTTAAATATCCCTGGAAAGAGAAAAATGGATAAAGAAGTGGTGGTCCTTATGTACAATGGAATATCACGCAGCCATGAAATCAATGTCATAAGGCTAGTCGCAGCATGATGAGTGGATTTAGGCACGACGATTCTAAGTGAAATAAGTCACACAGAAAAAGACACTTATCATAAGCTATCATTTATAGAGGGAATGTAAAAACCGCTACACTTGAACTGAATTACAAAACAGAACAGAGTCACACGTTTAGAAAACACACTATGGCTGCTTAACGGGAAAGGTGAGGTGGGGTGATGCATAAAACAAGGGTTTCAAATGAGCTCAGATACCGTTCCATAAACCCAATATGTAATAGAAAGACCTACTCCTTGCCCAGTGAACTGGACTCAACACCCCCTATTCACCGCACAAGAATATATCTGACTAGTAAGAATCTTAAAACCTATGTATTGATATCTCTCTGGAAGTGAGTCAAGTGGGTATAAAGCAGCGTAAACTCAGCCGTGAAAAGCAGCTAAACCCCATTATAAAAATAAATTACTTTTAAAAGCCCGTGAAACAAAGACAGTGAAAGAGAGAGAAATTCTTACAAAATTCGTTCAGGGGCTGTGATGCAACCTGGATTGACCACATCTAGACCCACAGCTGGATGAGACATAAGGGTGGACACTCTCGGGGCTGACAGGTTTGGTGAGTTTCGGGGAGCAAACGCAGAGCCTTTAAAGTAATACTGCCTGTTACCCATCCCATGGGTCCCAAATCTCCAGGTTCAAGGGCATCTTCCTACATCGAAAACATGCATGAGAAACCCAGAAGGTGGTACACCGTGTGATCGGGAAAGCTTTCTAAAACGCACCTCATTTCTCATCTCCTTGTGCTCGGGTTCGCCATTCCAGCCGCTTTACTAGCAATCTCCCTCCTTGGAGAATCAGCACCTTTAACCTCCTGTTCCATACAGCTTGCAATTTGTCCTGAGGATGAACGGGATGAGGGGGAGCCAATGAGAGAGTAGCTCTAGGTGTTGGGACAGGCACAGGTCACTCTATTTTCCCATCAGGAAGAAGAATTAACCACAGGCTCAGCCTGCCGCCCGGAACCAGAAGAGGACCTGAGGCAATCCTGCGCTTTTGCGGCCAGCTCCCAAAAAAGCGAGTTGAAAAATGGAGCTCAGGGGCACTGCAATTCACAAACCTGCAGAGTTATAAATGATAACTCTCGTCCACAAATATATTGAGGGAAGGCAACGAAGAGGATTTGAAAGCAAGGCAGAATTGCAGGGAACAGATTTCAGGTGGTCGATTCGAATCGCCTGTAAAGCACATGAAAAGCGGCAAAACGTCGACAATGATGCCCTTGGCCAAAAAGGGCGTATGCGTTTTTTCCTGAATATATTCAGGAAAAAACGCATACGCCCTTTTTGGCCAACCAAGCAACCTGGAAAGGCAAATCAGCGCTACAAAGAAGTCTCGCTGCCCATCGGTCAAAAGGGCCATGCTGAAAAAAGTGTCAAAACCAGAAATGCAGGACAGGCCATGGAGAAATGGGAGCCTTGCTACGCTGATGGGCGGGATGTAAATTGCCAACAGCCACTCTGGAGAAGTGTACGGTGTGTCCTGAAACATCGAAAAAACACAGCTTAGAGCGCATAGGGCACTTCCACTCATGGGCGTATAAATTGGGAAAACTAAAAATCAGCAAGACACAGGCACCCCAAAGTTTAGGGCTGCTCTGTTGACAAGAACCTCCACTTCATGACACCTTAAATATCCCAGGAAAGAGAAAAATGGATAAAGAAGTGGTGGTCCTTATGTACAATGGAATATCACTCAGCCATGAAATCAATGTCATAAGGCTAGTAGCAGCATGATGAGTGGATTTAGGCACGACGATTCTAAGTGAAATAAGTCACACAGAAAAAGACACTTATCATAAGCTATTAGTTATAGAGGGAATGTAAAAACCGCTACACTTGAACTGAATTACAAAACAGAACAGAGTCACACGTTTAGAAGACACACTATGGCTGCTTAACGGGAAAGGTGAGGTGGGGTGATGAATAAAACAAGGGTTTCAAATGAGCTCAGCTACCGTTCCATAAACCCAATATGTAATAGAAAGACCTACTCCTTGCTCAGTGAACTGGACTCAACACCCCCTATTCACCGCACAAGAATATATCTGACTAGTAAGAATCTTAAAACCTATGTATTGATATCTCTCTGGAAGTGAGTCAAGTGGGTGTAAAGCGGCATAAACACAGCCGTGAAAAGCAGCTAAACCCCATTATAAAAATAAATTACTTTTAAAAGCCCGTGAAACAAAGACAGTGAAAGAGAGAGAAATTCTTACAAAATTCGTTCAGGGGCTGTGATGCAACCTGGATTGACCATATCTAGACCCACAGCTGGATGAGACATAAGGGTGGACACTCTCGGGGCTGAGAGGTTTGGTGAGTTTCGGGGAGCAAACGCAGAGCCTTTAAAGTAATACTGCCTGTTACCCATCCCATGGGTCCCAAATCTCCAGGTTCAAGCGCATCTTCCTACATCGAAAACATGCATGAGAAACCCAGAAGGTGGTACACCATGTGATCGGGAAAGCTTTCTAAAACGCACCTCATTTCTCAACTCCTTGTGCTCGGGTTCGCCATTCTAGCCGCTTTACTAGCAATCTCCCTCCTTGGAGAACCAGCACCTTTAACCTCCTGTTCCGTACAGCTTGCAATTTGTCCTGAGGATGAACGGGAAGAGGGGGAGCCAATGAGAGACTAGCTCTAGGTGTTGGGACAGGCACAGGTCACTCTATTTTCCCATCAGGAAGAAGAATTAACCACAGGCTCAGCCTGCCGCCCGGAACCAGAAGAGGGCCTGAGGCAATCCTGCGCTTTTGCGGCCAGCTCCCAAAAAAGCGAGTTGAAAAATGGAGCTCAGGGGCACTGCAATTCACAAACCTGCAGAGTTATAAATGATAACTCTCGTCCACAAATATATTGAGGGAAGGCAACGAAGAGGATTTGAAAGCAAGGCAGAATTGCAGGAAACAGATTTCAGGAGGTCGATTCGAATCGCCTGTAAAGCACATGAAAAGCGGCAAAACGTCGACAATGATGCCCTTGGCCAAAAAGGGCGTATGCGTTTTTTCCTGAATATATTCAGGAAAAAACGCATACGCCCTTTTTGGCCAACCAAGCAACCTGCAAAGGCAAATCAGCGCTACAAAGAAGTCTCGCTGCCCATCGGTCAAAAGGGCCATGCTGAAAAAAGTGTCAAAACCAGAAATGCAGGACAGGCCATGGAGAAATGGGAGCCTTGCTACGCTGATGGGCGGGATGTAAATTGCCAACAGCCACTCTGGAGAAGTGTACGGTGTGTCCTGAAACATCGAAAAAACACAGCTTAGAGCGCATAGGGCACTTCCACTCATGGGCGTATAAATTGGGAAAACTAAAAATCAGCAAGACACAGGCACCCCAAAGTTTAGGGCTGCTCTGTTGACAAGAACCTCCACTTCATGACACCTTAAATATCCCTGGAAAGAGAAAAATGGATAAAGAAGTGGTGCTCCTTATGTACAATGGAATATCACTCAGCCATGAAATCAATGTCATAAGGCTAGTCGCAGCATGATGAGTGGATTTAGGCACGACGATTCTAAGTGAAATAAGTCACACAGAAAAAGACACTTATCATAAGCTATCATTTATAGAGGGAATGTAAAAACCGCTACACTTGAACTGAATTACAAAACAGAACAGAGTCACACGTTTAGAAAACACACTATGGCTGCTTAACGGGAAAGGTGAGGTGGGGTGATGCATAAAACAAGGGTTTCAAATGAGCTCAGCTACCGTTCCATAAACCCAATATGTAATAGAAAGACCTACTCCTTGCCCAGTGAACTGGACTCAACACCCCCTATTCACCGCACAAGAATATATCTGACTAGTAAGAATCTTAAAACCTATGTATTGATATCTCTCTGGAAGTGAGTCAAGTGGGTATAAAGCAGCGTAAACTCAGCCGTGAAAAGCAGCTAAACCCCATTATAAAAATAAATTACTTTTAAAAGCCCGTGAAACAAAGACAGTGAAAGAGAGAGAAATTCTTACAAAATTCGTTCAGGGGCTGTGATGCAACCTGGATTGACCATATCTAGACCCACAGCTGGATGAGACATAAGGGTGGACACTCTCGGGGCTGAGAGGTTTGGTGAGTTTCGGGGAGCAAACGCAGAGCCTTTAAAGTAATACTGCCTGTTACCCATCCCATGGGTCCCAAATCTCCAGGTTCAAGGGCATCTTCCTACATCGAAAACATGCATGAGAAACCCAGAAGGTATTACACCGTGTGATCGGGAAAGCTTTCTAAAACGCACCTCATTTCTCATCTCCTTGTGCTCGGGTTCGCCATTCCAGCCGCTTTACTAGCAATCTCCCTCCTTGGAGAATCAGCACCTTTAACCTCCTGTTCCATACAGCTTGCAATTTGTCCTGAGGATGAACGGGAAGAGGGGGAGCCAATGAGAGACTAGCTCTAGGTGTTGGGACAGGCACAGGTCACTCTATTTTCCCATCAGGAAGAAGAATTAAGAACAGGCTCAGCCTGCCGCCCGGAACCAGAAGAGGACCTGAGGCAATCCTGCACTTTTGCGGCCAGCTCCCAAAAAAGCGAGTTGAAAAATGGAGCTCAGGGGCACTGCAATTCACAAACCTGCAGAGTTATAAATGATAACTCTCGTCCACAAATATATTGAGGGAAGGCAACGAAGAGGATTTGAAAGCAAGGCAGAATTGCAGGAAACAGATTTCAGGAGGTCGATTCGAATTGCCTGTAAAGCACATGAAAAGCAGCAAAACGTCGACAATGATGCCCTTGGCCAAAAAGGGCGTATGCGTTTTTTCCTGAATATATTCAGGAAAAAACGCATACGCCCTTTTTGGCCAACCAAGCAACCTGGAAAGGCAAATCAGCGCTACAAAGAAGTCTCGCTGCCCATCGGTCAAAAGGGCCATGCTGAAAAAAGTGTCAAAACCAGAAATGCAGGACAGGCCATGGAGAAATGGGAGCCTTGCTACGCTGATGGGCGGGATGTAAATTGCCAACAGCCACTCTGGAGAAGTGTACGGTGTGTCCTGAAACATCGAAAAAACACAGCTTAGAGCGCATAGGGCACTTCCACTCATGGGCGTATAAATTGGGAAAACTAAAAATCAGCAAGACACAGGCACCCCAAAGTTTAGGGCTGCTCTGTTGACAAGAACCTCCACTTCATGACACCTTAAATATCCCAGGAAAGAGAAAAATGGATAAAGAAGTGGTGGTCCTTATGTACAATGGAATATCACTCAGCCATGAAATCAATGTCATAAGGCTAGTAGCAGCATGATGAGTGGATTTAGGCACGACGATTCTAAGTGAAATAAGTCACACAGAAAAAGACACTTATCATAAGCTATCATTTATAGAGGGAATGTAAAAACCGCTACACTTGAACTGAATTACAAAACAGAACAGAGTCACACGTTTAGAAAACACACTATGGCTGCTTAACGGGAAAGGTGAGGTGGGGTGATGCATAAAACAAGGGTTTCAAATTAGCTCAGATACCGTTCCATAAACCCAATATGTAATAGAAAGACCTACTCCTTGCCCAGTGAACTGGACTCAACACCCCCTATTCACCGCACAAGAATATATCTGACTAGTAAGAATCTTAAAACCTATGTATTGATATCTCTCTGGAAGTGAGTCAAGTGGGTATAAAGCAGCGTAAACTCAGCCGTGAAAAGCAGCTAAACCCCATTATAAAAATAAATTACTTTTAAAAGCCCGTGAAACAAAGACAGTGAAAGAGAGAGAAATTCTTACAAAATTCGTTCAGGCTCTGTGATGCAACCTGGATTGACCATATCTAGACCCACAGCTGGATGAGACATAAGGGTGGACACTCTCGGGGCTGAGAGGTTTGGTGAGTTTCGGGGAGCAAACGCAGAGCCTTTAAAGTAATACTGCCTGTTACCCATCCCATGGGTCCCAAATCTCCAGGTTCAAGCGCATCTTCCTACATCGAAAACATGCATGAGAAACCCAGAAGGTGGTACACCATGTGATCGGGAAAGCTTTCTAAAACGCACCTCATTTCTCAACTCCTTGTGCTCGGGTTCGCCATTCTAGCCGCTTTACTAGCAATCTCCCTCCTTGGAGAACCAGCACCTTTAACCTCCTGTTCCGTACAGCTTGCAATTTGTCCTGAGGATGAACGGGAAGAGGGGGAGCCAATGAGAGACTAGCTCTAGGTGTTGGGACAGGCACAGGTCACTCTATTTTCCCATCAGGAAGAAGAATTAACCACAGGCTCAGCCTGCCGCCCGGAACCAGAAGAGGGCCTGAGGCAATCCTGCGCTTTTGCGGCCAGCTCCCAAAAAAGCGAGTTGAAAAATGGAGCTCAGGGGCACTGCAATTCACAAACCTGCAGAGTTATAAATGATAACTCTCGTCCACAAATATATTGAGGGAAGGCAACGAAGAGGATTTGAAAGCAAGGCAGAATTGCAGGAAACAGATTTCAGGAGGTCGATTCGAATCGCCTGTAAAGCACATGAAAAGCGGCAAAACGTCGACAATGATGCCCTTGGCCAAAAAGGGCGTATGCGTTTTTTCCTGAATATATTCAGGAAAAAACGCATACGCCCTTTTTGGCCAACCAAGCAACCTGCAAAGGCAAATCAGCGCTACAAAGAAGTCTCGCTGCCCATCGGTCAAAAGGGCCATGCTGAAAAAAGTGTCAAAACCAGAAATGCAGGACAGGCCATGGAGAAATGGGAGCCTTGCTACGCTGATGGGCGGGATGTAAATTGCCAACAGCCACTCTGGAGAAGTGTACGGTGTGTCCTGAAACATCGAAAAAACACAGCTTAGAGCGCATAGGGCACTTCCACTCATGGGCGTATAAATTGGGAAAACTAAAAATCAGCAAGACACAGGCACCCCAAAGTTTAGGGCTGCTCTGTTGACAAGAACCTCCACTTCATGACACCTTAAATATCCCTGGAAAGAGAAAAATGGATAAAGAAGTGGTGCTCCTTATGTACAATGGAATATCACTCAGCCATGAAATCAATGTCATAAGGCTAGTCGCAGCATGATGAGTGGATTTAGGCACGACGATTCTAAGTGAAATAAGTCACACAGAAAAAGACACTTATCATAAGCTATCATTTATAGAGGGAATGTAAAAACCGCTACACTTGAACTGAATTACAAAACAGAACAGAGTCACACGTTTAGAAAACACACTATGGCTGCTTAACGGGAAAGGTGAGGTGGGGTGATGCATAAAACAAGGGTTTCAAATGAGCTCAGCTACCGTTCCATAAACCCAATATGTAATAGAAAGACCTACTCCTTGCCCAGTGAACTGGACTCAACACCCCCTATTCACCGCACAAGAATATATCTGACTAGTAAGAATCTTAAAACCTATGTATTGATATCTCTCTGGAAGTGAGTCAAGTGGGTATAAAGCAGCGTAAACTCAGCCGTGAAAAGCAGCTAAACCCCATTATAAAAATAAATTACTTTTAAAAGCCCGTGAAACAAAGACAGTGAAAGAGAGAGAAATTCTTACAAAATTCGTTCAGGGGCTGTGATGCAACCTGGATTGACCATATCTAGACCCACAGCTGGATGAGACATAAGGGTGGACACTCTCGGGGCTGAGAGGTTTGGTGAGTTTCGGGGAGCAAACGCAGAGCCTTTAAAGTAATACTGCCTGTTACCCATCCCATGGATCCCAAATCTCCAGGTTCAAGGGCATCTTCCTACATCGAAAACATGCATGAGAAACCCAGAAGGTGGTACACCATGTGATCGGGAAAGCTTTCTAAAACGCACCTCATTTCTCAACTCCTTGTGCTCGGGTTCGCCATTCTAGCCACTTTACTAGCAATCTCCCTCCTTGGCGAACCAGCACCTTTAACCTCCTGTTCCGTACAGCTTGCAATTTGTCCTGAGGATGAACGGGAAGAGGGGGAGCCAATGAGAGACTAGCTCTAGGTGTTGGGACAGGCACAGGTCACTCTATTTTCCCATCAGGAAGAAGAATTAACCACAGGCTCAGCCTGCCGCCCGGAACCAGAAGAGGGCCTGAGGCAATCCTGCGCTTTTGCGGCCAGCTCCCAAAAAAGCGAGTTGAAAAATGGAGCTCAGGGGCACTGCAATTCACAAACCTGCAGAGTTATAAATGATAACTCTCGTCCACAAATATATTGAGGGAAGGCAACGAAGAGGATTTGAAAGCAAGGCAGAATTGCAGGGAACAGATTTCAGGAGGTCGATTCGAATCGCCTGTAAAGCACATGAAAAGCGGCAAAACTTCGACAATGATGCCCTTGGCCAAAAAGGGCGTATGCGTTTTTTCCTGAATATATTCAGGAAAAAACGCATACGCCCTTTTTGGCCAACCAAGCAACCTGGAAAGGCAAATCAGCGCTACAAAGAAGTCTCGCTGCCCATCGGTCAAAAGGGCCATGCTGAAAAAAGTGTCAAAACCAGAAATGCAGGACAGGCCATGGAGAAATGGGAGCCTTGCTACGCTGATGGGCGGGATGTAAATTGCCAACAGCCACTCTGGAGAAGTGTACGGTGTGTCCTGAAACATCGAAAAAACACAGCTTAGAGCGCATAGGGCACTTCCACTCATGGGCGTATAAATTGGGAAAACTAAAAATCAGCAAGACACAGGCACCCCAAAGTTTAGGGCTGCTCTGTTGACAAGAACCTCCACTTCATGACACCTTAAATATCCCAGGAAAGAGAAAAATGGATAAAGAAGTGGTGGTCCTTATGTACAATGGAATATCACTCAGCCATGAAATCAATGTCATAAGGCTAGTAGCAGCATGATGAGTGGATTTAGGCACGACGATTCTAAGTGAAATAAGTCACACAGAAAAAGACACTTATCATAAGCTATCAGTTATAGAGGGAATGTAAAAACCGCAACACTTGAACTGAATTACAAAACAGAACAGAGTCACACGTTTAGAAAACACACTATGGCTGCTTAACGGGAAAGGTGAGGTGGGGTGATGCATAAAACAAGGGTTTCAAATTAGCTCAGATACCGTTCCATAAACCCAATATGTAATACAGAGACCTACTCCTTGCCCAGTGAACTGGACTCAACACCCCCTATTCACCGCACAAGAATATATCTGACTAGTAAGAATCTTAAAACCTATGTATTGATATCTCTCTTGAAGTGAGTCAAGTGGGTATAAAGCAGCGTAAACTCAGCCGTGAAAAGCAGCTAAACCCCAGTATAAAAATAAATTACTTTTAAAAGCCCGTGAAACAAAGACAGTGAAAGAGAGAGAAATTCTTACAAAATTCGTTCAGGGGCTGTGATGCAACCTGGATTGACCATATCTAGACCCACAGCTGGATGAGACATAAGGGTGGACACTCTCGGGGCTGAGAGCTTTGGTGAGGTGGGGTGAGCAAACGCAGAGCCTTTAAAGTAATACTGCCTGTTACCCATCCCATGGGTCCCAAATCTCCAGGTTCAAGCGCATCTTCCTACATCGAAAACATGCATGAGAAACCCAGAAGGTGGTACACCGTGTGATCGGGAAAGCTTTCTAAAACGCACCTCATTTCTCATCTCCTTGTGCTCGGGTTCGCCATTCCAGCCGCTTTACTAGCAATCTACCTCCTTGGAGAATCAGCACCTTTAACCTCCTGTTCCATACAGCTTGCAATTTGTCCTGAGGATGAACGGGAAGAGGGGGAGCCAATGAGAGACTAGCTCTAGGTGTTGGGACAGGCACAGGTCACTCTATTTTCCCATCAGGAAGAAGAATTAACCACAGGCTCAGCCTGCCGCCCGGAACCAGAAGAGGGCCTGAGGCAATCCTGCGCTTTTGCGGCCAGCTCCCAAAAAAGCGAGTTGAAAATTGGAGCTCAGGGGCACTGCAATTCACAAACCTGCAGAGTTATAAATGATAACTCTCGTCCACAAATATATTGAGGGAAGGCAACGAAGAGGATTTGAAAGCAAGGCAGAATTGCAGGAAACAGATTTCAGGAGGTCGATTCGAATCGCCTGTAAAGCACATGAAAAGCGGCAAAACGTCGACAATGATGCCCTTGGCCAAAAAGGGCGTATGCGTTTTTTCCTGAATATATTCAGGAAAAAACGCATACGCCCTTTTTGGCCAACCAAGCAACCTGGAAAGGCAAATCAGCGCTACAAAGAAGTCTCGCTGCCCATCGGTCAAAAGGGCCATGCTGAAAAAAGTGTCAAAACCAGAAATGCAGGACAGGCCATGGAGAAATGGGAGCCTTGCTACGCTGATGGGCGGGATGTAAATTGCCAACAGCCACTCTGGAGAAGTGTACGGTGTGTCCTGAAACATCGAAAAAACACAGCTTAGAGCGCATAGGGCACTTCCACTCATGGGCGTATAAATTGGGAAAACTAAAAATCAGCAAGACACAGGCACCCCAAAGTTTAGGGCTGCTCTGTTGACAAGAACCTCCACTTCATGACACCTTAAATATCCCTGGAAAGAGAAAAATGGATAAAGAAGTGGTGGTCCTTATGTACAATGGAATATCACTCAGCCATGAAATCAATGTCATAAGGCTAGTAGCAGCATGATGAGTGGATTTAGGCACGACGATTCTAAGTGAAATAAGTCACACAGAAAAAGACACTTATCATAAGCTATCAGTTATAGAGGGAATGTAAAAACCGCAACACTTGAACTGAATTACAAAACAGAACAGAGTCACACGTTTAGAAAACACACTATGGCTGCTTAACGGGAAAGGTGAGGTGGGGTGATGCATAAAACAAGGGTTTCAAATTAGCTCAGATACCGTTCCATAAACCCAATATGTAATACAGAGACCTACTCCTTGCCCAGTGAACTGGACTCAACACCCCCTATTCACCGCACAAGAATATATCTGACTAGTAAGAATCTTAAAACCTATGTATTGATATCTCTCTTGAAGTGAGTCAAGTGGGTATAAAGCAGCGTAAACTCAGCCGTGAAAAGCAGCTAAACCCCAGTATAAAAATAAATTACTTTTAAAAGCCCGTGAAACAAAGACAGTGAAAGAGAGAGAAATTCTTACAAAATTCGTTCAGGCTCTGTGATGCAACCTGGATTGACCATATCTAGACCCACAGCTGGATGAGACATAAGGGTGGACACTCTCGGGGCTGAGAGCTTTGGTGAGGTGGGGTGAGCAAACGCAGAGCCTTTAAAGTAATACTGCCTGTTACCCATCCCATGGGTCCCAAATCTCCAGGTTCAAGCGCATCTTCCTACATCGAAAACATGCATGAGAAACCCAGAAGGTGGTACACCGTGTGATCGGGAAAGCTTTCTAAAACGCACCTCATTTCTCATCTCCTTGTGCTCGGGTTCGCCATTCCAGCCGCTTTACTAGCAATCTACCTCCTTGGAGAATCAGCACCTTTAACCTCCTGTTCCATACAGCTTGCAATTTGTCCTGAGGATGAACGGGAAGAGGGGGAGCCAATGAGAGACTAGCTCTAGGTGTTGGGACAGGCACAGGTCACTCTATTTTCCCATCAGGAAGAAGAATTAACCACAGGCTCAGCCTGCCGCCCGGAACCAGAAGAGGGCCTGAGGCAATCCTGCGCTTTTGCGGCCAGCTCCCAAAAAAGCGAGTTGAAAATTGGAGCTCAGGGGCACTGCAATTCACAAACCTGCAGAGTTATAAATGATAACTCTCGTCCACAAATATATTGAGGGAAGGCAACGAAGAGGATTTGAAAGCAAGGCAGAATTGCAGGAAACAGATTTCAGGAGGTCGATTCGAATCGCCTGTAAAGCACATGAAAAGCGGCAAAACGTCGACAATGATGCCCTTGGCCAAAAAGGGCGTATGCGTTTTTTCCTGAATATATTCAGGAAAAAACGCATACGCCCTTTTTGGCCAACCAAGCAACCTGGAAAGGCAAATCAGCGCTACAAAGAAGTCTCGCTGCCCATCGGTCAAAAGGGCCATGCTGAAAAAAGTGTCAAAACCAGAAATGCAGGACAGGCCATGGAGAAATGGGAGCCTTGCTACGCTGATGGGCGGGATGTAAATTGCCAACAGCCACTCTGGAGAAGTGTACGGTGTGTCCTGAAACATCGAAAAAACACAGCTTAGAGCGCATAGGGCACTTCCACTCATGGGCGTATAAATTGGGAAAACTAAAAATCAGCAAGACACAGGCACCCCAAAGTTTAGGGCTGCTCTGTTGACAAGAACCTCCACTTCATGACACCTTAAATATCCCTGGAAAGAGAAAAATGGATAAAGAAGTGGTGGTCCTTATGTACAATGGAATATCACTCAGCCATGAAATCAATGTCATAAGGCTAGTAGCAGCATGAGGAGTAGATGTAGGCACGACGATTCTAAGTGAAATAAGTCACACAGAAAAAGACACTTATCATAAGCTATCACTTATAGAGGAAATGTAAAAACCACTACACTTGAACTGAATTACAAAACAGAACAGAGTCACACGTTTAGAAGACACACTATGGCTGCTTAACGGGAAAGGTGAGGTGGGGTGATGCATAAAACAAGGGTTTCAAATGAGCTCAGCTACCGTTCCATAAACCCAATATGTAATAGAAAGACCTACTCCTTGCTCAGTGAACTGGACTCAACACCCCCTATTCACCGCACAAGAATATATCTGACTAGTAAGAATCTTAAAACCTATGTATTGATATCTCTCTGGAAGTGAGTCAAGTGGGTGTAAAGCGGCATAAACACAGCCGTGAAAAGCAGCTAAACCCCATTATAAAAATAAATTACTTTTAAAAGCCCGTGAAACAAAGACAGTGAAAGAGAGAGAAATTCTTACAAAATTCGTTCAGGGGCTGTGATGCAACCTGGATTGACCATATCTAGACCCACAGCTGGATGAGACATAAGGGTGGACACTCTCGGGGCTGAGAGGTTTGGTGAGTTTGGGGGAGCAAACGCAGAGCCTTTAAAGTAATACTTCCTGTTACCCATCCCATGGGTCCCAAATCTCCAGGTTCAAGGGCATCTTCCTACATCGAAAACATGCATGAGAAACCCAGAAGGTGGTACACCATGTGATCGGGAAAGCTTTCTAAAACGCACCTCATTTCTCATCTCCTTGTGCTCGGGTTCGCCATTCCAGCCGCTTTACTAGCAATCTCCCTCCTTGGAGAACCAGCACCTTTAACCTCCTGTTCCGTACAGCTTGCAATTTGTCCTGAGGATGAACGGGAAGAGGGGGAGCCAATGAGAGACTAGCTCTAGGTGTTGGGACAGGCACAGGTCACTCTATTTTCCCATCAGGAAGAAGAATTAACCACAGGCTCAGCCTGCCGCCCGGAAGCAGAATAGTGCCTGAGGCAATCCTGCGCTTTTGCGGCCAGCTCCCAAAAAAGCGAGTTGAAAAATGGAGCTCAGGGGCACTGCAATTCACAAACCTGCAGAGTTATAAATGATAACTCTCGTCCACAAATATATTGAGGGAAGGCAACGAAGAGGATTTGAAAGCAAGGCAGAATTGCGGGAAACAGATTTCAGGAGGTTGATTTGAATCGCCTGTAAAGCACATGAAAAGCGGCAAAACGTCGACAATGATGCCCTTGGCCAAAAAGTGCGTATGCGTTTTTTCCTGAATATATTCAGGAAAAAACGCATACGCCCTTTTTGGCCAACCAAGCAACCTGGAAAGGCAAATCAGCGCTACAAAGAAGTCTCGCTGCCCATCGGTCAAAAGGGCCATGCTGAAAAAAGTGTCAAAACCAGAAATGCAGGACAGGCCATGGAGAAATGGGAGCCTTGCTACGCTGATGGGCGGGATGTAAATTGCCAACAGCCACTCTGGAGAAGCGTACGGTGTGTCCTGAAACATCGAAAAAACACAGCTTAGAGCGCATAGGGCACTTCCACTCATGGGCGTATAAATTGGGAAAACTAAAAATCAGCAAGACACAGGCACCCCAAAGTTTAGGGCTGCTCTGTTGACAAGAACCTCCACTTCATGACACCTTAAATATCCCAGGAAAGAGAAAAATGGATAAAGAAGTGGTGGTCCTTATGTACAATGGAATATCACTCAGCCATGAAATCAATGTCATATGGCTAGTAGCAGCATGATGAGTGGATTTAGGCACGACGATTCTAAGTGAAATAAGTCACACAGAAAAAGACACTTATCATAAGCTATCATTTATAGAGGGAATGTAAAAACCGCTACACTTGAACTGAATTACAAAACAGAACAGAGTCACACGTTTAGAAAACACACTATGGCTGCTTAACGGGAAAGGTGAGGTGGGGTGATGCATAAAACAAGGGTTTCAAATTAGCTCAGATACCGTTCCATAAACCCAATATGTAATAGAAAGACCTACTCCTTGCCCAGTGAACTGGACTCAACACCCCCTATTCACCGCACAAGAATATATCTGACTAGTAAGAATCTTAAAACCTATGTATTGATATCTCTCTGGAAGTGAGTCAAGTGGGTATAAAGCAGCGTAAACTCAGCCGTGAAAAGCAGCTAAACCCCATTATAAAAATAAATTACTTTTAAAAGCCCGTGAAACAAAGACAGTGAAAGAGAGAGAAATTCTTACAAAATTCGTTCAGGGGCTGTGATGCAACCTGGATTGACCATATCTAGACCCACAGCTGGATGAGACATAAGGGTGGACACTCTCGGGGCTGAGAGGTTTGGTGAGTTTCGGGGAGCAAACGCAGAGCCTTTAAAGTAATACTGCCTGTTACCCATCCCATGGGTCCCAAATCTCCAGGTTCAAGGGCATCTTCCTACATCGAAAACATGCATGAGAAACCCAGAAGGTGGTACACCATGTGATCGGGAAAGCTTTCTAAAACGCACCTCATTTCTCAACTCCTTGTGCTCGGGTTCGCCATTCTAGCCGCTATACTAGCAATCTCCCTCCTTGGAGAACCAGCACCTTTAACCTCCTGTTCCGTACAGCTTGCAATTTGTCCTGAGGATGAACGGGAAGAGGGGGAGCCAATGAGAGACTAGCTCTAGGTGTTGGGACAGGCACAGGTCACTCTATTTTCCCATCAGGAAGAAGAATTAACCACAGGCTCAGCCTGCCGCCCGGAACCAGAAGAGGGCCTGAGGCAATCCTGCGCTTTTGCGGCCAGCTCCCAAAAAAGCGAGTTGAAAAATGGAGCTCAGGGGCACTGCAATTCACAAACCTGCAGAGTTATAAATGATAACTCTCGTCCACAAATATATTGAGGGAAGGCAACGAAGAGGATTTGAAAGCAAGGCAGAATTGCAGGAAACAGATATCAGGAGGTCGATTCGAATCGCCTGTAAAGCACATGAAAAGCGGCAAAACGTCGACAATGATGCCCTTGGCCAAAAAGGGCGTATGCGTTTTTTCCTGAATATATTCAGGAAAAAACGCATACGCCCTTTTTGGCCAACCAAGCAACCTGGAAAGGCAAATCAGCGCTACAAAGAAGTCTCGCTGCCCATCGGTCAAAAGGGCCATGCTGAAAAAAGTGTCAAAACCAGAAATGCAGGACAGGCCATGGAGAAATGGGAGCCTTGCTACGCTGATGGGCGGGATGTAAATTGCCAACAGCCACTCTGGAGAAGTGTACGGTGTGTCCTGAAACATCGAAAAAACACAGCTTAGAGCGCATAGGGCACTTCCACTCATGGGCGTATAAATTGGGAAAACTAAAAATCAGCAAGACACAGGCACCCCAAAGTTTAGGGCTGCTCTGTTGACAAGAACCTCCACTTCATGACACCTTAAATATCCCTGGAAAGAGAAAAATGGATAAAGAAGTGGTGGTCCTTATGTACAATGGAATATCACGCAGCCATGAAATCAATGTCATAAGGCTAGTCGCAGCATGATGAGTGGATTTAGGCACGACGATTCTAAGTGAAATAAGTCACACAGAAAAAGACACTTATCATAAGCTATCATTTATAGAGGGAATGTAAAAACCGCTACACTTGAACTGAATTACAAAACAGAACAGAGTCACACGTTTAGAAAACACACTATGGCTGCTTAACGGGAAAGGTGAGGTGGGGTGATGCATAAAACAAGGGTTTCAAATGAGCTCAGATACCGTTCCATAAACCCAATATGTAATAGAAAGACCTACTCCTTGCCCAGTGAACTGGACTCAACACCCCCTATTCACCGCACAAGAATATATCTGACTAGTAAGAATCTTAAAACCTATGTATTGATATCTCTCTGGAAGTGAGTCAAGTGGGTATAAAGCAGCGTAAACTCAGCCGTGAAAAGCAGCTAAACCCCATTATAAAAATAAATTACTTTTAAAAGCCTGTGAAACAAAGACAGTGAAAGAGAGAGAAATTCTTACAAAATTCGTTCAGGGGCTGTGATGCAACCTGGATTGACCACATCTAGACCCACAGCTGGATGAGACATAAGGGTGGACACTCTCGGGGCTGACAGGTTTGGTGAGTTTCGGGGAGCAAACGCAGAGCCTTTAAAATAATACTGCCTGTTACCCATCCCATGGGTCCCAAATCTCCAGGTTCAAGCGCATCTTCCTACATCGAAAACATGCATGAGAAACCCAGAAGGTGGTACACCGTGTGATCGGGAAAGCTTTCTAAAACGCACCTCATTTCTCATCTCCTTGTGCTCGGGTTCGCCATTCCAGCCGCTTTACTAGCAATCTACCTCCTTGGAGAATCAGCACCTTTAACCTCCTGTTCCATACAGCTTGCAATTTGTCCTGAGGATGAACGGGAAGAGGGGGAGCCAATGAGAGACTAGCTCTAGGTGTTGGGACAGGCACAGGTCACTCTATTTTCCCATCAGGAAGAAGAATTAACCACAGGCTCAGCCTGCCGCCCGGAACCAGAAGAGGGCCTGAGGCAATCCTGCGCTTTTGCGGCCAGCTCCCAAAAAAGCGAGTTGAAAATTGGAGCTCAGGGGCACTGCAATTCACAAACCTGCAGAGTTATAAATGATAACTCTCGTCCACAAATATATTGAGGGAAGGCAACGAAGAGGATTTGAAAGCAAGGCAGAATTGCAGGAAACAGATTTCAGGAGGTCGATTCGAATCGCCTGTAAAGCACATGAAAAGCGGCAAAACGTCGACAATGATGCCCTTGGCCAAAAAGGGCGTATGCGTTTTTTCCTGAATATATTCAGGAAAAAACGCATACGCCCTTTTTGGCCAACCAAGCAACCTGGAAAGGCAAATCAGCGCTACAAAGAAGTCTCGCTGCCCATCGGTCAAAAGGGCCATGCTGAAAAAAGTGTCAAAACCAGAAATGCAGGACAGGCCATGGAGAAATGGGAGCCTTGCTACGCTGATGGGCGGGATGTAAATTGCCAACAGCCACTCTGGAGAAGTGTACGGTGTGTCCTGAAACATCGAAAAAACACAGCTTAGAGCGCATAGGGCACTTCCACTCATGGGCGTATAAATTGGGAAAACTAAAAATCAGCAAGACACAGGCACCCCAAAGTTTAGGGCTGCTCTGTTGACAAGAACCTCCACTTCATGACACCTTAAATATCCCTGGAAAGAGAAAAATGGATAAAGAAGTGGTGGTCCTTATGTACAATGGAATATCACTCAGCCATGAAATCAATGTCATAAGGCTAGTAGCAGCATGAGGAGTAGATGTAGGCACGACGATTCTAAGTGAAATAAGTCACACAGAAAAAGACACTTATCATAAGCTATCACTTATAGAGGAAATGTAAAAACCACTACACTTGAACTGAATTACAAAACAGAACAGAGTCACACGTTTAGAAGACACACTATGGCTGCTTAACGGGAAAGGTGAGGTGGGGTGATGCATAAAACAAGGGTTTCAAATGAGCTCAGCTACCGTTCCATAAACCCAATATGTAATAGAAAGACCTACTCCTTGCTCAGTGAACTGGACTCAACACCCCCTATTCACCGCACAAGAATATATCTGACTAGTAAGAATCTTAAAACCTATGTATTGATATCTCTCTGGAAGTGAGTCAAGTGGGTGTAAAGCGGCATAAACACAGCCGTGAAAAGCAGCTAAACCCCATTATAAAAATAAATTACTTTTAAAAGCCCGTGAAACAAAGACAGTGAAAGAGAGAGAAATTCTTACAAAATTCGTTCAGGGGCTGTGATGCAACCTGGATTGACCATATCTAGACCCACAGCTGGATGAGACATAAGGGTGGACACTCTCGGGGCTGAGAGGTTTGGTGAGTTTGGGGGAGCAAACGCAGAGCCTTTAAAGTAATACTTCCTGTTACCCATCCCATGGGTCCCAAATCTCCAGGTTCAAGGGCATCTTCCTACATCGAAAACATGCATGAGAAACCCAGAAGGTGGTACACCATGTGATCGGGAAAGCTTTCTAAAACGCACCTCATTTCTCATCTCCTTGTGCTCGGGTTCGCCATTCCAGCCGCTTTACTAGCAATCTCCCTCCTTGGAGAACCAGCACCTTTAACCTCCTGTTCCGTACAGCTTGCAATTTGTCCTGAGGATGAACGGGAAGAGGGGGAGCCAATGAGAGACTAGCTCTAGGTGTTGGGACAGGCACAGGTCACTCTATTTTCCCATCAGGAAGAAGAATTAACCACAGGCTCAGCCTGCCGCCCGGAAGCAGAATAGTGCCTGAGGCAATCCTGCGCTTTTGCGGCCAGCTCCCAAAAAAGCGAGTTGAAAAATGGAGCTCAGGGGCACTGCAATTCACAAACCTGCAGAGTTATAAATGATAACTCTCGTCCACAAATATATTGAGGGAAGGCAACGAAGAGGATTTGAAAGCAAGGCAGAATTGCGGGAAACAGATTTCAGGAGGTTGATTTGAATCGCCTGTAAAGCACATGAAAAGCGGCAAAACGTCGACAATGATGCCCTTGGCCAAAAAGTGCGTATGCGTTTTTTCCTGAATATATTCAGGAAAAAACGCATACGCCCTTTTTGGCCAACCAAGCAACCTGGAAAGGCAAATCAGCGCTACAAAGAAGTCTCGCTGCCCATCGGTCAAAAGGGCCATGCTGAAAAAAGTGTCAAAACCAGAAATGCAGGACAGGCCATGGAGAAATGGGAGCCTTGCTACGCTGATGGGCGGGATGTAAATTGCCAACAGCCACTCTGGAGAAGCGTACGGTGTGTCCTGAAACATCGAAAAAACACAGCTTAGAGCGCATAGGGCACTTCCACTCATGGGCGTATAAATTGGGAAAACTAAAAATCAGCAAGACACAGGCACCCCAAAGTTTAGGGCTGCTCTGTTGACAAGAACCTCCACTTCATGACACCTTAAATATCCCAGGAAAGAGAAAAATGGATAAAGAAGTGGTGGTCCTTATGTACAATGGAATATCACTCAGCCATGAAATCAATGTCATATGGCTAGTAGCAGCATGATGAGTGGATTTAGGCACGACGATTCTAAGTGAAATAAGTCACACAGAAAAAGACACTTATCATAAGCTATCATTTATAGAGGGAATGTAAAAACCGCTACACTTGAACTGAATTACAAAACAGAACAGAGTCACACGTTTAGAAAACACACTATGGCTGCTTAACGGGAAAGGTGAGGTGGGGTGATGCATAAAACAAGGGTTTCAAATTAGCTCAGATACCGTTCCATAAACCCAATATGTAATAGAAAGACCTACTCCTTGCCCAGTGAACTGGACTCAACACCCCCTATTCACCGCACAAGAATATATCTGACTAGTAAGAATCTTAAAACCTATGTATTGATATCTCTCTGGAAGTGAGTCAAGTGGGTATAAAGCAGCGTAAACTCAGCCGTGAAAAGCAGCTAAACCCCATTATAAAAATAAATTACTTTTAAAAGCCCGTGAAACAAAGACAGTGAAAGAGAGAGAAATTCTTACAAAATTCGTTCAGGGGCTGTGATGCAACCTGGATTGACCATATCTAGACCCACAGCTGGATGAGACATAAGGGTGGACACTCTCGGGGCTGAGAGGTTTGGTGAGTTTCGGGGAGCAAACGCAGAGCCTTTAAAGTAATACTGCCTGTTACCCATCCCATGGGTCCCAAATCTCCAGGTTCAAGGGCATCTTCCTACATCGAAAACATGCATGAGAAACCCAGAAGGTGGTACACCATGTGATCGGGAAAGCTTTCTAAAACGCACCTCATTTCTCAACTCCTTGTGCTCGGGTTCGCCATTCTAGCCGCTATACTAGCAATCTCCCTCCTTGGAGAACCAGCACCTTTAACCTCCTGTTCCGTACAGCTTGCAATTTGTCCTGAGGATGAACGGGAAGAGGGGGAGCCAATGAGAGACTAGCTCTAGGTGTTGGGACAGGCACAGGTCACTCTATTTTCCCATCAGGAAGAAGAATTAACCACAGGCTCAGCCTGCCGCCCGGAACCAGAAGAGGGCCTGAGGCAATCCTGCGCTTTTGCGGCCAGCTCCCAAAAAAGCGAGTTGAAAAATGGAGCTCAGGGGCACTGCAATTCACAAACCTGCAGAGTTATAAATGATAACTCTCGTCCACAAATATATTGAGGGAAGGCAACGAAGAGGATTTGAAAGCAAGGCAGAATTGCAGGAAACAGATATCAGGAGGTCGATTCGAATCGCCTGTAAAGCACATGAAAAGCGGCAAAACGTCGACAATGATGCCCTTGGCCAAAAAGGGCGTATGCGTTTTTTCCTGAATATATTCAGGAAAAAACGCATACGCCCTTTTTGGCCAACCAAGCAACCTGGAAAGGCAAATCAGCGCTACAAAGAAGTCTCGCTGCCCATCGGTCAAAAGGGCCATGCTGAAAAAAGTGTCAAAACCAGAAATGCAGGACAGGCCATGGAGAAATGGGAGCCTTGCTACGCTGATGGGCGGGATGTAAATTGCCAACAGCCACTCTGGAGAAGTGTACGGTGTGTCCTGAAACATCGAAAAAACACAGCTTAGAGCGCATAGGGCACTTCCACTCATGGGCGTATAAATTGGGAAAACTAAAAATCAGCAAGACACAGGCACCCCAAAGTTTAGGGCTGCTCTGTTGACAAGAACCTCCACTTCATGACACCTTAAATATCCCTGGAAAGAGAAAAATGGATAAAGAAGTGGTGGTCCTTATGTACAATGGAATATCACGCAGCCATGAAATCAATGTCATAAGGCTAGTCGCAGCATGATGAGTGGATTTAGGCACGACGATTCTAAGTGAAATAAGTCACACAGAAAAAGACACTTATCATAAGCTATCATTTATAGAGGGAATGTAAAAACCGCTACACTTGAACTGAATTACAAAACAGAACAGAGTCACACGTTTAGAAAACACACTATGGCTGCTTAACGGGAAAGGTGAGGTGGGGTGATGCATAAAACAAGGGTTTCAAATGAGCTCAGATACCGTTCCATAAACCCAATATGTAATAGAAAGACCTACTCCTTGCCCAGTGAACTGGACTCAACACCCCCTATTCACCGCACAAGAATATATCTGACTAGTAAGAATCTTAAAACCTATGTATTGATATCTCTCTGGAAGTGAGTCAAGTGGGTATAAAGCAGCGTAAACTCAGCCGTGAAAAGCAGCTAAACCCCATTATAAAAATAAATTACTTTTAAAAGCCTGTGAAACAAAGACAGTGAAAGAGAGAGAAATTCTTACAAAATTCGTTCAGGGGCTGTGATGCAACCTGGATTGACCACATCTAGACCCACAGCTGGATGAGACATAAGGGTGGACACTCTCGGGGCTGACAGGTTTGGTGAGTTTCGGGGAGCAAACGCAGAGCCTTTAAAATAATACTGCCTGTTACCCATCCCATGGGTCCCAAATCTCCAGGTTCAAGCGCATCTTCCTACATCGAAAACATGCATGAGAAACCCAGAAGGTGGTACACCGTGTGATCGGGAAAGCTTTCTAAAACGCACCTCATTTCTCATCTCCTTGTGCTCGGGTTCGCCATTCCAGCCGCTTTACTAGCAATCTACCTCCTTGGAGAATCAGCACCTTTAACCTCCTGTTCCATACAGCTTGCAATTTGTCCTGAGGATGAACGGGAAGAGGGGGAGCCAATGAGAGACTAGCTCTAGGTGTTGGGACAGGCACAGGTCACTCTATTTTCCCATCAGGAAGAAGAATTAACCACAGGCTCAGCCTGCCGCCCGGAACCAGAAGAGGGCCTGAGGCAATCCTGCGCTTTTGCGGCCAGCTCCCAAAAAAGCGAGTTGAAAATTGGAGCTCAGGGGCACTGCAATTCACAAACCTGCAGAGTTATAAATGATAACTCTCGTCCACAAATATATTGAGGGAAGGCAACGAAGAGGATTTGAAAGCAAGGCAGAATTGCAGGAAACAGATTTCAGGAGGTCGATTCGAATCGCCTGTAAAGCACATGAAAAGCGGCAAAACGTCGACAATGATGCCCTTGGCCAAAAAGGGCGTATGCGTTTTTTCCTGAATATATTCAGGAAAAAACGCATACGCCCTTTTTGGCCAACCAAGCAACCTGGAAAGGCAAATCAGCGCTACAAAGAAGTCTCGCTGCCCATCGGTCAAAAGGGCCATGCTGAAAAAAGTGTCAAAACCAGAAATGCAGGACAGGCCATGGAGAAATGGGAGCCTTGCTACGCTGATGGGCGGGATGTAAATTGCCAACAGCCACTCTGGAGAAGTGTACGGTGTGTCCTGAAACATCGAAAAAACACAGCTTAGAGCGCATAGGGCACTTCCACTCATGGGCGTATAAATTGGGAAAACTAAAAATCAGCAAGACACAGGCACCCCAAAGTTTAGGGCTGCTCTGTTGACAAGAACCTCCACTTCATGACACCTTAAATATCCCTGGAAAGAGAAAAATGGATAAAGAAGTGGTGGTCCTTATGTACAATGGAATATCACGCAGCCATGAAATCAATGTCATAAGGCTAGTCGCAGCATGATGAGTGGATTTAGGCACGACGATTCTAAGTGAAATAAGTCACACAGAAAAAGACACTTATCATAAGCTATCATTTATAGAGGGAATGTAAAAACCGCTACACTTGAACTGAATTACAAAACAGAACAGAGTCACACGTTTAGAAAACACACTATGGCTGCTTAACGGGAAAGGTGAGGTGGGGTGATGCATAAAACAAGGGTTTCAAATGAGCTCAGATACCGTTCCATAAACCCAATATGTAATAGAAAGACCTACTCCTTGCCCAGTGAACTGGACTCAACACCCCCTATTCACCGCACAAGAATATATCTGACTAGTAAGAATCTTAAAACCTATGTATTGATATCTCTCTGGAAGTGAGTCAAGTGGGTATAAAGCAGCGTAAACTCAGCCGTGAAAAGCAGCTAAACCCCATTATAAAAATAAATTACTTTTAAAAGCCTGTGAAACAAAGACAGTGAAAGAGAGAGAAATTCTTACAAAATTCGTTCAGGGGCTGTGATGCAACCTGGATTGACCACATCTAGACCCACAGCTGGATGAGACATAAGGGTGGACACTCTCGGGGCTGACAGGTTTGGTGAGTTTCGGGGAGCAAACGCAGAGCCTTTAAAATAATACTGCCTGTTACCCATCCCATGGGTCCCAAATCTCCAGGTTCAAGCGCATCTTCCTACATCGAAAACATGCATGAGAAACCCAGAAGGTGGTACACCGTGTGATCGGGAAAGCTTTCTAAAACGCACCTCATTTCTCATCTCCTTGTGCTCGGGTTCGCCATTCCAGCCGCTTTACTAGCAATCTACCTCCTTGGAGAATCAGCACCTTTAACCTCCTGTTCCATACAGCTTGCAATTTGTCCTGAGGATGAACGGGAAGAGGGGGAGCCAATGAGAGACTAGCTCTAGGTGTTGGGACAGGCACAGGTCACTCTATTTTCCCATCAGGAAGAAGAATTAACCACAGGCTCAGCCTGCCGCCCGGAACCAGAAGAGGGCCTGAGGCAATCCTGCGCTTTTGCGGCCAGCTCCCAAAAAAGCGAGTTGAAAATTGGAGCTCAGGGGCACTGCAATTCACAAACCTGCAGAGTTATAAATGATAACTCTCGTCCACAAATATATTGAGGGAAGGCAACGAAGAGGATTTGAAAGCAAGGCAGAATTGCAGGGAACAGATTTCAGGAGGTCGATTCGAATCGCCTGTAAAGCACATGAAAAGCGGCAAAACGTAGACAATGATGCCCTTGGCCAAAAAGGGCGTATGCGTTTTTTCCTGAATATATTCAGGAAAAAACGCATACGCCCTTTTTGGCCAACCAAGCAACCTGGAAAGGCAAATCAGCGCTACAAAGAAGTCTCGCTGCCCATCGGTCAAAAGGGCCATGCTGAAAAAAGTGTCAAAACCAGAAATGCAGGACAGGCCATGGAGAAATGGGAGCCTTGCTACGCTGATGGGCGGGATGTAAATTGCCAACAGCCACTCTGGAGAAGTGTACGGTGTGTCCTGAAACATCGAAAAAACACAGCTTAGAGCGCATAGGGCACTTCCACTCATGGGCGTATAAATTGGGAAAACTAAAAATCAGCAAGACACAGGCACCCCAAAGTTTAGGGCTGCTCTGTTGACAAGAACCTCCACTTCATGACACCTTAAATATCCCTGGAAAGAGAAAAATGGATAAAGAAGTGGTGGTCCTTATGTACAATGGAATATCACTCAGCCATGAAATCAATGTCATAAGGCTAGTAGCAGCATGATGAGTAGATTTAGGCACGACGATTCTAAGTGAAATAAGTCACACAGAAAAAGACACTTATCATAAGCTATCATTTATAGAGGGAATGTAAAAACCGCTACACTTGAACTGAATTACAAAACAGAACAGAGTCACACGTTTAGAAAACACACTATGGCTGCTTAACGGGAAAGGTGAGGTGGGGTGATGCATAAAACAAGGGTTTCAAATGAGCTCAGATACCGTTCCATAAACCCAATATGTAATAGAAAGACCTACTCCTTGCCCAGTGAACTGGACTCAACACCCCCTATTCACCGCACAAGAATATATCTGACTAGGAAGAATCTTAAAACCTATGTATTGATATCTCTCTGGAAGTGAGTCAAGTGGGTATAAAGCAGCGTAAACTCAGCCGTGAAAAGCAGCTAAACCCCATTATAAAAATAAATTACTTTTAAAAGCCCGTGAAACAAAGACAGTGAAAGAGAGAGAAATTCTTACAAAATTCGTTCAGGGGCTGTGATGCAACCTGGATTGACCATATCTAGACCCACAGCTGGATGAGACATAAGGGTGGACACTCTCGGGGCTGAGAGGTTTGGTGAGTTTCGGGGAGCAAACGCAGAGCCTTTAAAGTAATACTGCCTGTTACCCATCCCATGGGTCCCAAATCTCCAGGTTCAAGGGCATCTTCCTACATCGAAAACATGCATGAGAAACCCAGAAGGTGGTACACCGTGTGATCGGGAAAGCTTTCTAAAACGCACCTCATTTCTCATCTCCTTGTGCTCGGGTTCGCCATTCCAGCCGCTTTACTAGCAATCTCCCTCCTTGGAGAATCAGCACCTTTAACCTCCTGTTCCATACAGCTTGCAATTTGTCCTGAGGATGAACGGGAAGAGGGGGAGCCAATGAGAGACTAGCTCTAGGTGTTGGGACAGGCACAGGTCACTCTATTTTCCCATCAGGAAGAAGAATTAACCACAGGCTCAGCCTGCCGCCCGGAACCAGAAGAGGACCTGAGGCAATCCTGCGCTTTTGCGGCCAGCTCCCAAAAAAGCGAGTTGAAAAATGGAGCTCAGGGGCACTGCAATTCACAAACCTGCAGAGTTATAAATGATAACTCTCGTCCACAAATATATTGAGGGAAGGCAACGAAGAGGATTTGAAAGCAAGGCAGAATTGCAGGGAACAGATTTCAGGAGGTCGATTCGAATCGCCTGTAAAGCACATGAAAAGCGGCAAAACGTCGACAATGATGCCCTTGGCCAAAAAGGGCGTATGCGTTTTTTCCTGAATATATTCAGGAAAAAACGCATACGCCCTTTTTGGCCAACCAAGCAACCTGGAAAGGCAAATCAGCGATACAAAGAAGTCTCGCTGCCCATCGGTCAAAAGGGCCATGCTGAAAAAAGTGTCAAAACCAGAAATGCAGGACAGGCCATGGAGAAATGGGAGCCTTGCTACGCTGATGGGCGGGATGTAAATTGCCAACAGCCACTCTGGAGAAGTGTACGGTGTGTCCTGAAACATCGAAAAAACACAGCTTAGAGCGCATAGGGCACTTCCACTCATGGGCGTATAAATTGGGAAAACTAAAAATCAGCAAGACACAGGCACCCCAAAGTTTAGGGCTGCTCTGTTGACAAGAACCTCCACTTCATGACACCTTAAATATCCCAGGAAAGAGAAAAATGGATAAAGAAGTGGTGGTCCTTATGTACAATGGAATATCACTCAGCCATGAAATCAATGTCATAAGGCTAGTAGCAGCATGATGAGTAGATTTAGGCACGACGATTCTAAGTGAAATAAGTCACACAGAAAAAGACACTTATCATAAGCTATCATTTATAGAGGGAATGTAAAAACCGCTACACTTGAACTGAATTACAAAACAGAACAGAGTCACACGTTTAGAAAACACACTATGGCTGCTTAACGGGAAAGGTGAGGTGGGGTGATGCATAAAACAAGGGTTTCAAATGAGCTCAGATACCGTTCCATAAACCCAATATGTAATAGAAAGACCTACTCCTTGCCCAGTGAACTGGACTCAACACCCCCTATTCACCGCACAAGAATATATCTGACTAGTAAGAATCTTAAAACCTATGTATTGATATCTCTCTGGAAGTGAGTCAAGTGGGTATAAAGCAGCGTAAACTCAGCCGTGAAAAGCAGCTAAACCCCATTATAAAAATAAATTACTTTTAAAAGCCCGTGAAACAAAGACAGTGAAAGAGAGAGAAATTCTTACAAAATTCGTTCAGGGGCTGTGATGCAACCTGGATTGACCATATCTAGACCCACAGCTGGATGAGACATAAGGGTGGACACTCTCGGGGCTGAGAGGTTTGGTGTGTTTCGGGGAGCAAACGCAGAGCCTTTAAAGTAATACTGCCTGTTACCCATCCCATGGGTCCCAAATCTCCAGGTTCAAGGGCATCTTCCTACATCGAAAACATGCATGAGGAACCCAGAAGGTGGTACACCGTGTGATCGGGAAAGCTTTCTAAAACGCACCTCATTTCTCATCTCCTTGTGCTCGGGTTCGCCATTCCAGCCGCTTTACTAGCAATCTCCCTCCTTGGAGAATCAGCACCTTTAACCTCCTGTTCCATACAGCTTGCAATTTGTCCTGAGGATGAACGGGAAGAGGGGGAGCCAATGAGAGACTAGCTCTAGGTGTTGGGACAGGCACAGGTCACTCTATTTTCCCATCAGGAAGAAGAATTAACCACAGGCTCAGCCTGCCGCCCGGAACCAGAAGAGGACCTGAGGCAATCCTGCGCTTTTGCGGCCAGCTCCCAAAAAAGCGAGTTGAAAAATGGAGCTCAGGGGCACTGCAATTCACAAACCTGCAGAGTTATAAATGATAACTCTCGTCCACAAATATATTGAGGGAAGGCAACGAAGAGGATTTGAAAGCAAGGCAGAATTGCAGGGAACAGATTTCAGGAGGTCGATTCGAATCGCCTGTAAAGCACATGAAAAGCGGCAAAACGTCGACAATGATGCCCTTGGCCAAAAAGGGCGTATGCGTTTTTTCCTGAATATATTCAGGAAAAAACGCATACGCCCTTTTTGGCCAACCAAGCAACCTGGAAAGGCAAATCAGCGCTACAAAGAAGTCTCGCTGCCCATCGGTCAAAAGGGCCATGCTGAAAAAAGTGTCAAAACCAGAAATGCAGGACAGGCCATGGAGAAATGGGAGCCTTGCTACGCTGATGGGCGGGATGTAAATTGCCAACAGCCACTCTGGAGAAGTGTACGGTGTGTCCTGAAACATCGAAAAAACACAGCTTAGAGCGCATAGGGCACTTCCACTCATGGGCGTATAAATTGGGAAAACTAAAAATCAGCAAGACACAGGCACCCCAAAGTTTAGGGCTGCTCTGTTGACAAGAACCTCCACTTCATGACACCTTAAATATCCCTGGAAAGAGAAAAATGGATAAAGAAGTGGTGGTCCTTATGTACAATGGAATATCACTCAGCCATGAAATCAATGTCATAAGGCTAGTAGCAGCATGATGAGTGGATTTAGGCACGACGATTCTAAGTGAAATAAGTCACACAGAAAAAGACACTTATCATAAGCTATCAGTTATAGAGGGAATGTAAAAACCGCAACACTTGAACTGAATTACAAAACAGAACAGAGTCACACGTTTAGAAAACACACTATGGCTGCTTAACGGGAAAGGTGAGGTGGGGTGATGCATAAAACAAGGGTTTCAAATTAGCTCAGATACCGTTCCATAAACCCAATATGTAATACAGAGACCTACTCCTTGCCCAGTGAACTGGACTCAACACCCCCTATTCACCGCACAAGAATATATCTGACTAGTAAGAATCTTAAAACCTATGTATTGATATCTCTCTTGAAGTGAGTCAAGTGGGTATAAAGCAGCGTAAACTCAGCCGTGAAAAGCAGCTAAACCCCATTATAAAAATAAATTACTTTTAAAAGCCCGTGAAACAAAGACAGTGAAAGAGAGAGAAATTCTTACAAAATTCGTTCAGGCTCTGTGATGCAACCTGGATTGACCATATCTAGACCCACAGCTGGATGAGACATAAGGGTGGACACTCTCGGGGCTGAGAGCTTTGGTGAGGTGGGGTGAGCAAACGCAGAGCCTTTAAAGTAATACTGCCTGTTACCCATCCCATGGGTCCCAAATCTCCAGGTTCAAGCGCATCTTCCTACATCGAAAACATGCATGAGAAACCCAGAAGGTGGTACACCGTGTGATCGGGAAAGCTTTCTAAAACGCACCTCATTTCTCATCTCCTTGTGCTCGGGTTCGCCATTCCAGCCGCTTTACTAGCAATCTACCTCCTTGGAGAATCAGCACCTTTAACCTCCTGTTCCATACAGCTTGCAATTTGTCCTGAGGATGAACGGGAAGAGGGGGAGCCAATGAGAGACTAGCTCTAGGTGTTGGGACAGGCACAGGTCACTCTATTTTCCCATCAGGAAGAAGAATTAACCACAGGCTCAGCCTGCCGCCCGGAACCAGAAGAGGACCTGAGGCAATCCTGCGCTTTTGCGGCCAGCTCCCAAAAAAGCGAGTTGAAAAATGGAGCTCAGGGGCACTGCAATTCACAAACCTGCAGAGTTATAAATGATAACTCTCGTCCACAAATATATTGAGGGAAGGCAACGAAGAGGATTTGAAAGCAAGGCAGAATTGCAGGGAAAAGATTTCAGGAGGTCGATTCGAATCGCCTGTAAAGCACATGAAAAGCGGCAAAACGTCGACAATGATGCCCTTGGCCAAAAAGGGCGTATGCGTTTTTTCCTGAATATATTCAGGAAAAAACGCATACGCCCTTTTTGGCCAACCAAGCAACCTGGAAAGGCAAATCAGCGCTACAAAGAAGTCTCGCTGCCCATCGGTCAAAAGGGCCATGCTGAAAAAAGTGTCAAAACCAGAAATGCAGGACAGGCCATGGAGAAATGGGAGCCTTGCTACGCTGATGGGCGGGATGTAAATTGCCAACAGCCACTCTGGAGAAGTGTACGGTGTGTCCTGAAACATCGAAAAAACACAGCTTAGAGCGCATAGGGCACTTCCACTCATGGGCGTATAAATTGGGAAAACTAAAAATCAGCAAGACACAGGCACCCCAAAGTTTAGGGCTGCTCTGTTGACAAGAACCTCCACTTCATGACACCTTAAATATCCCTGGAAAGAGAAAAATGGATAAAGAAGTGGTGGTCCTTATGTACAATGGAATATCACTCAGCCATGAAATCAATGTCATAAGGCTAGTCGCAGCATGATGAGTGGATTTAGGCACGACGATTCTAAGTGAAATAAGTCACACAGAAAAAGACACTTATCATAAGCTATCACTTATAGAGGGAATGTAAAAACCGCTACACTTGAACTGAATTACAAAACAGAACAGAGTCACACGTTTAGAAAACACACTATGGCTGCTTAACGGGAAAGGTGAGGTGGGGTGATGCATAAAACAAGGGTTTCAAATGAGCTCAGCTACCGTTCCATAAACCCAATATGTAATAGAAAGACCTACTCCTTGCCCAGTGAACTGGACTCAACACCCCCTATTCACCGCACAAGAATATATCTGACTAGTAAGAATCTTAAAACCTATGTATTGATATCTTTCTGGAAGTGAGTCAAGTGGGTATAAAGCAGCGTAAACTCAGCCGTGAAAAGCAGCTAAACCCCATTATAAAAATAAATTACTTTTAAAAGCCCGTGAAACAAAGACAGTGAAAGAGAGAGAAATTCTTACAAAATTCGTTCAGGGGCTGTGATGCAACCTGGATTGACCATATCTAGACCCACAGCTGGATGAGACATAAGGGTGGACACTCTCGGGGCTGAGAGGTTTGGTGAGTTTCGGGGAGCAAACGCAGAGCCTTTAAAGTAATACTGCCTGTTACCCATCCCATGGGTCCCAAATCTCCAGGTTCAAGGGCATCTTCCTACATCGAAAACATGCATGAGAAACCCAGAAGGTGGTACACCGTGTGATCGGGAAAGCTTTCTAAAACGCACCTCATTTCTCATCTCCTTGTGCTCGGGTTCGCCATTCCAGCCGCTTTACTAGCAATCTCCCTCCTTGGAGAACCAGCACCTTTAACCTCCTGTTCCATACAGCTTGCAATTTGTCCTGAGGATGAACGGGAAGAGGGGGAGCCAATGAGAGACTAGCTCTAGGTGTTGGGACAGGCACAGGTCACTCTATTTTCCCATCAGGAAGAAGAATTAAGAACAGGCTCAGCCTGCCGCCCGGAACCAGAAGAGGACCTGAGGCAATCCTGCACTTTTGCGGCCAGCTCCCAAAAAAGCGAGTTGAAAAATGGAGCTCAGGGGCACTGCAATTCACAAACCTGCAGAGTTATAAATGATAACTCTCGTCCACAAATATATTGAGGGAAGGCAACGAAGAGGATTTGAAAGCAAGGCAGAATTGCAGGGAACAGATTTCAGGAGGTCGATTCGAATCGCCTGTAAAGCACATGAAAAGCGGCAAAACGTAGACAATGATGCCCTTGGCCAAAAAGGGCGTATGCGTTTTTTCCTGAATATATTCAGGAAAAAACGCATACGCCCTTTTTGGCCAACCAAGCAACCTGGAAAGGCAAATCAGCGCTACAAAGAAGTCTCGCTGCCCATCGGTCAAAAGGGCCATGCTGAAAAAAGTGTCAAAACCAGAAATGCAGGACAGGCCATGGAGAAATGGGAGCCTTGCTACGCTGATGGGCGGGATGTAAATTGCCAACAGCCACTCTGGAGAAGCGTACGGTGTGTCCTGAAACATCGAAAAAACACAGCTTAGAGCGCATAGGGCACTTCCACTCATGGGCGTATAAATTGGGAAAACTAAAAATCAGCAAGACACAGGCACCCCAAAGTTTAGGGCTGCTCTGTTGACAAGAACCTCCACTTCATGACACCTTAAATATCCCTGGAAAGAGAAAAATGGATAAAGAAGTGGTGGTCCTTATGTACAATGGAATATCACTCAGCCATGAAATCAATGTCATAAGGCTAGTAGCAGCATGATGAGTAGATTTAGGCACGACGATTCTAAGTGAAATAAGTCACACAGAAAAAGACACTTATCATAAGCTATCATTTATAGAGGGAATGTAAAAACCTCTACACTTGAACTGAATTACAAAACAGAACAGAGTCACACGTTTAGAAAACACACTATGGCTGCTTAACGGGAAAGGTGAGGTGGGGTGATGCATAAAACAAGGGTTTCAAATGAGCTCAGATACCGTTCCATAAACCCAATATGTAATAGAAAGACCTACTCCTTGCCCAGTGAACTGGACTCAACACCCCCTATTCACCGCACAAGAATATATCTGACTAGTAAGAATCTTAAAACCTATGTATTGATATCTCTCTGGAAGTGAGTCAAGTGGGTATAAAGCAGCGTAAACTCAGCCGTGAAAAGCAGCTAAACCCCATTATAAAAATAAATTACTTTTAAAAGCCCGTGAAACAAAGACAGTGAAAGAGAGAGAAATTCTTACAAAATTCGTTCAGGGGCTGTGATGCAACCTGGATTGACCATATCTAGACCCACAGCTGGATGAGACATAAGGGTGGACACTCTCGGGGCTGAGAGGTTTGGTGAGTTTCGGGGAGCAAACGCAGAGCCTTTAAAGTAATACTGCCTGTTACCCATCCCATGGGTCCCAAATCTCCAGGTTCAAGGGCATCTTCCTACATCGAAAACATGCATGAGAAACCCAGAAGGTGGTACACCGTGTGATCGGGAAAGCTTTCTAAAACGCACCTCATTTCTCAACTCCTTGTGCTCGGGTTCGCCATTCTAGCCGCTATACTAGCAATCTCCCTCCTTGGAGAACCAGCACCTTTAACCTCCTGTTCCGTACAGCTTGCAATTTGTCCTGAGGATGAACGGGAAGAGGGGGAGCCAATGAGAGACTAGCTCTAGGTGTTGGGACAGGCACAGGTCACTCTATTTTCCCATCAGGAAGAAGAATTAACCACAGGCTCAGCCTGCCGCCCGGAACCAGAAGAGGGCCTGAGGCAATCCTGCGCTTTTGCGGCCAGCTCCCAAAAAAGCGAGTTGAAAAATGGAGCTCAGGGGCACTGCAATTCACAAACCTGCAGAGTTATAAATGATAACTCTCGTCCACAAATATATTGAGGGAAGGCAACGAAGAGGATTTGAAAGCAAGGCAGAATTGCAGGAAACAGATATCAGGAGGTCGATTCGAATCGCCTGTAAAGCACATGAAAAGCGGCAAAACGTCGACAATGATGCCCTTGGCCAAAAAGGGCGTATGCGTTTTTTCCTGAATATATTCAGGAAAAAACGCATACGCCCTTTTTGGCCAACCAAGCAACCTGGAAAGGCAAATCAGCGCTACAAAGAAGTCTCGCTGCCCATCGGTCAAAAGGGCCATGCTGAAAAAAGTGTCAAAACCAGAAATGCAGGACAGGCCATGGAGAAATGGGAGCCTTGCTACGCTGATGGGCGGGATGTAAATTGCCAACAGCCACTCTGGAGAAGTGTACGGTGTGTCCTGAAACATCGAAAAAACACAGCTTAGAGCGCATAGGGCACTTCCACTCATGGGCGTATAAATTGGGAAAACTAAAAATCAGCAAGACACAGGCACCCCAAAGTTTAGGGCTGCTCTGTTGACAAGAACCTCCACTTCATGACACCTTAAATATCCCTGGAAAGAGAAAAATGGATAAAGAAGTGGTGGTCCTTATGTACAATGGAATATCACGCAGCCATGAAATCAATGTCATAAGGCTAGTCGCAGCATGATGAGTGGATTTAGGCACGACGATTCTAAGTGAAATAAGTCACACAGAAAAAGACACTTATCATAAGCTATCATTTATAGAGGGAATGTAAAAACCGCTACACTTGAACTGAATTACAAAACAGAACAGAGTCACACGTTTAGAAAACACACTATGGCTGCTTAACGGGAAAGGTGAGGTGGGGTGATGCATAAAACAAGGGTTTCAAATGAGCTCAGATACCGTTCCATAAACCCAATATGTAATAGAAAGACCTACTCCTTGCCCAGTGAACTGGACTCAACACCCCCTATTCACCGCACAAGAATATATCTGACTAGTAAGAATCTTAAAACCTATGTATTGATATCTCTCTGGAAGTGAGTCAAGTGGGTATAAAGCAGCGTAAACTCAGCCGTGAAAAGCAGCTAAACCCCATTATAAAAATAAATTACTTTTAAAAGCCTGTGAAACAAAGACAGTGAAAGAGAGAGAAATTCTTACAAAATTCGTTCAGGGGCTGTGATGCAACCTGGATTGACCACATCTAGACCCACAGCTGGATGAGACATAAGGGTGGACACTCTCGGGGCTGACAGGTTTGGTGAGTTTCGGGGAGCAAACGCAGAGCCTTTAAAATAATACTGCCTGTTACCCATCCCATGGGTCCCAAATCTCCAGGTTCAAGCGCATCTTCCTACATCGAAAACATGCATGAGAAACCCAGAAGGTGGTACACCGTGTGATCGGGAAAGCTTTCTAAAACGCACCTCATTTCTCATCTCCTTGTGCTCGGGTTCGCCATTCCAGCCGCTTTACTAGCAATCTACCTCCTTGGAGAATCAGCACCTTTAACCTCCTGTTCCATACAGCTTGCAATTTGTCCTGAGGATGAACGGGAAGAGGGGGAGCCAATGAGAGACTAGCTCTAGGTGTTGGGACAGGCACAGGTCACTCTATTTTCCCATCAGGAAGAAGAATTAACCACAGGCTCAGCCTGCCGCCCGGAACCAGAAGAGGGCCTGAGGCAATCCTGCGCTTTTGCGGCCAGCTCCCAAAAAAGCGAGTTGAAAATTGGAGCTCAGGGGCACTGCAATTCACAAACCTGCAGAGTTATAAATGATAACTCTCGTCCACAAATATATTGAGGGAAGGCAACGAAGAGGATTTGAAAGCAAGGCAGAATTGCAGGAAACAGATTTCAGGAGGTCGATTCGAATCGCCTGTAAAGCACATGAAAAGCGGCAAAACGTCGACAATGATGCCCTTGGCCAAAAAGGGCGTATGCGTTTTTTCCTGAATATATTCAGGAAAAAACGCATACGCCCTTTTTGGCCAACCAAGCAACCTGGAAAGGCAAATCAGCGCTACAAAGAAGTCTCGCTGCCCATCGGTCAAAAGGGCCATGCTGAAAAAAGTGTCAAAACCAGAAATGCAGGACAGGCCATGGAGAAATGGGAGCCTTGCTACGCTGATGGGCGGGATGTAAATTGCCAACAGCCACTCTGGAGAAGTGTACGGTGTGTCCTGAAACATCGAAAAAACACAGCTTAGAGCGCATAGGGCACTTCCACTCATGGGCGTATAAATTGGGAAAACTAAAAATCAGCAAGACACAGGCACCCCAAAGTTTAGGGCTGCTCTGTTGACAAGAACCTCCACTTCATGACACCTTAAATATCCCTGGAAAGAGAAAAATGGATAAAGAAGTGGTGGTCCTTATGTACAATGGAATATCACGCAGCCATGAAATCAATGTCATAAGGCTAGTCGCAGCATGATGAGTGGATTTAGGCACGACGATTCTAAGTGAAATAAGTCACACAGAAAAAGACACTTATCATAAGCTATCATTTATAGAGGGAATGTAAAAACCGCTACACTTGAACTGAATTACAAAACAGAACAGAGTCACACGTTTAGAAAACACACTATGGCTGCTTAACGGGAAAGGTGAGGTGGGGTGATGCATAAAACAAGGGTTTCAAATGAGCTCAGATACCGTTCCATAAACCCAATATGTAATAGAAAGACCTACTCCTTGCCCAGTGAACTGGACTCAACACCCCCTATTCACCGCACAAGAATATATCTGACTAGTAAGAATCTTAAAACCTATGTATTGATATCTCTCTGGAAGTGAGTCAAGTGGGTATAAAGCAGCGTAAACTCAGCCGTGAAAAGCAGCTAAACCCCATTATAAAAATAAATTACTTTTAAAAGCCTGTGAAACAAAGACAGTGAAAGAGAGAGAAATTCTTACAAAATTCGTTCAGGGGCTGTGATGCAACCTGGATTGACCACATCTAGACCCACAGCTGGATGAGACATAAGGGTGGACACTCTCGGGGCTGACAGGTTTGGTGAGTTTCGGGGAGCAAACGCAGAGCCTTTAAAATAATACTGCCTGTTACCCATCCCATGGGTCCCAAATCTCCAGGTTCAAGCGCATCTTCCTACATCGAAAACATGCATGAGAAACCCAGAAGGTGGTACACCGTGTGATCGGGAAAGCTTTCTAAAACGCACCTCATTTCTCATCTCCTTGTGCTCGGGTTCGCCATTCCAGCCGCTTTACTAGCAATCTACCTCCTTGGAGAATCAGCACCTTTAACCTCCTGTTCCATACAGCTTGCAATTTGTCCTGAGGATGAACGGGAAGAGGGGGAGCCAATGAGAGACTAGCTCTAGGTGTTGGGACAGGCACAGGTCACTCTATTTTCCCATCAGGAAGAAGAATTAACCACAGGCTCAGCCTGCCGCCCGGAACCAGAAGAGGGCCTGAGGCAATCCTGCGCTTTTGCGGCCAGCTCCCAAAAAAGCGAGTTGAAAATTGGAGCTCAGGGGCACTGCAATTCACAAACCTGCAGAGTTATAAATGATAACTCTCGTCCACAAATATATTGAGGGAAGGCAACGAAGAGGATTTGAAAGCAAGGCAGAATTGCAGGGAACAGATTTCAGGAGGTCGATTCGAATCGCCTGTAAAGCACATGAAAAGCGGCAAAACGTAGACAATGATGCCCTTGGCCAAAAAGGGCGTATGCGTTTTTTCCTGAATATATTCAGGAAAAAACGCATACGCCCTTTTTGGCCAACCAAGCAACCTGGAAAGGCAAATCAGCGCTACAAAGAAGTCTCGCTGCCCATCGGTCAAAAGGGCCATGCTGAAAAAAGTGTCAAAACCAGAAATGCAGGACAGGCCATGGAGAAATGGGAGCCTTGCTACGCTGATGGGCGGGATGTAAATTGCCAACAGCCACTCTGGAGAAGTGTACGGTGTGTCCTGAAACATCGAAAAAACACAGCTTAGAGCGCATAGGGCACTTCCACTCATGGGCGTATAAATTGGGAAAACTAAAAATCAGCAAGACACAGGCACCCCAAAGTTTAGGGCTGCTCTGTTGACAAGAACCTCCACTTCATGACACCTTAAATATCCCTGGAAAGAGAAAAATGGATAAAGAAGTGGTGGTCCTTATGTACAATGGAATATCACTCAGCCATGAAATCAATGTCATAAGGCTAGTAGCAGCATGATGAGTAGATTTAGGCACGACGATTCTAAGTGAAATAAGTCACACAGAAAAAGACACTTATCATAAGCTATCATTTATAGAGGGAATGTAAAAACCGCTACACTTGAACTGAATTACAAAACAGAACAGAGTCACACGTTTAGAAAACACACTATGGCTGCTTAACGGGAAAGGTGAGGTGGGGTGATGCATAAAACAAGGGTTTCAAATGAGCTCAGATACCGTTCCATAAACCCAATATGTAATAGAAAGACCTACTCCTTGCCCAGTGAACTGGACTCAACACCCCCTATTCACCGCACAAGAATATATCTGACTAGGAAGAATCTTAAAACCTATGTATTGATATCTCTCTGGAAGTGAGTCAAGTGGGTATAAAGCAGCGTAAACTCAGCCGTGAAAAGCAGCTAAACCCCATTATAAAAATAAATTACTTTTAAAAGCCCGTGAAACAAAGACAGTGAAAGAGAGAGAAATTCTTACAAAATTCGTTCAGGGGCTGTGATGCAACCTGGATTGACCATATCTAGACCCACAGCTGGATGAGACATAAGGGTGGACACTCTCGGGGCTGAGAGGTTTGGTGAGTTTCGGGGAGCAAACGCAGAGCCTTTAAAGTAATACTGCCTGTTACCCATCCCATGGGTCCCAAATCTCCAGGTTCAAGGGCATCTTCCTACATCGAAAACATGCATGAGAAACCCAGAAGGTGGTACACCGTGTGATCGGGAAAGCTTTCTAAAACGCACCTCATTTCTCATCTCCTTGTGCTCGGGTTCGCCATTCCAGCCGCTTTACTAGCAATCTCCCTCCTTGGAGAACCAGCACCTTTAACCTCCTGTTCCATACAGCTTGCAATTTGTCCTGAGGATGAACGGGAAGAGGGGGAGCCAATGAGAGACTAGCTCTAGGTGTTGGGACAGGCACAGGTCACTCTATTTTCCCATCAGGAAGAAGAATTAACCACAGGCTCAGCCTGCCGCCCGGAACCAGAAGAGGACCTGAGGCAATCCTGCGCTTTTGCGGCCAGCTCCCAAAAAAGCGAGTTGAAAAATGGAGCTCAGGGGCACTGCAATTCACAAACCTGCAGAGTTATAAATGATAACTCTCGTCCACAAATATATTGAGGGAAGGCAACGAAGAGGATTTGAAAGCAAGGCAGAATTGCAGGGAACAGATTTCAGGAGGTCGATTCGAATCGCCTGTAAAGCACATGAAAAGCGGCAAAACGTCGACAATGATGCCCTTGGCCAAAAAGGGCGTATGCGTTTTTTCCTGAATATATTCAGGAAAAAACGCATACGCCCTTTTTGGCCAACCAAGCAACCTGGAAAGGCAAATCAGCGATACAAAGAAGTCTCGCTGCCCATCGGTCAAAAGGGCCATGCTGAAAAAAGTGTCAAAACCAGAAATGCAGGACAGGCCATGGAGAAATGGGAGCCTTGCTACGCTGATGGGCGGGATGTAAATTGCCAACAGCCACTCTGGAGAAGTGTACGGTGTGTCCTGAAACATCGAAAAAACACAGCTTAGAGCGCATAGGGCACTTCCACTCATGGGCGTATAAATTGGGAAAACTAAAAATCAGCAAGACACAGGCACCCCAAAGTTTAGGGCTGCTCTGTTGACAAGAACCTCCACTTCATGACACCTTAAATATCCCTGGAAAGAGAAAAATGGATAAAGAAGTGGTGGTCCTTATGTACAATGGAATATCACTCAGCCATGAAATCAATGTCATAAGGCTAGTAGCAGCATGATGAGTAGATTTAGGCACGACGATTCTAAGTGAAATAAGTCACACAGAAAAAGACACTTATCATAAGCTATCATTTATAGAGGGAATGTAAAAACCGCTACACTTGAACTGAATTACAAAACAGAACAGAGTCACACGTTTAGAAAACACACTATGGCTGCTTAACGGGAAAGGTGAGGTGGGGTGATGCATAAAACAAGGGTTTCAAATTAGCTCAGATACCGTTCCATAAACCCAATATGTAATAGAAAGACCTACTCCTTGCCCAGTGAACTGGACTCAACACCCCCTATTCACCGCACAAGAATATATCTGACTAGTAAGAATCTTAAAACCTATGTATTGATATCTCTCTGGAAGTGAGTCAAGTGGGTATAAAGCAGCGTAAACTCAGCCGTGAAAAGCAGCTAAACCCCATTATAAAAATAAATTACTTTTAAAAGCCCGTGAAACAAAGACAGTGAAAGAGAGAGAAATTCTTACAAAATTCGTTCAGGGGCTGTGATGCAACCTGGATTGACCATATCTAGACCCACAGCTGGATGAGACATAAGGGTGGACACTCTCGGGGCTGAGAGGTTTGGTGAGTTTCGGGGAGCAAACGCAGAGCCTTTAAAGTAATACTGCCTGTTACCCATCCCATGGATCCCAAATCTCCAGGTTCAAGGGCATCTTCCTACATCGAAAACATGCATGAGAAACCCAGAAGGTGGTACACCATGTGATCGGGAAAGCTTTCTAAAACGCACCTCATTTCTCAACTCCTTGTGCTCGGGTTCGCCATTCTAGCCACTTTACTAGCAATCTCCCTCCTTGGCGAACCAGCACCTTTAACCTCCTGTTCCGTACAGCTTGCAATTTGTCCTGAGGATGAACGGGAAGAGGGGGAGCCAATGAGAGACTAGCTCTAGGTGTTGGGACAGGCACAGGTCACTCTATTTTCCCATCAGGAAGAAGAATTAACCACAGGCTCAGCCTGCCGCCCGGAACCAGAAGAGGGCCTGAGGCAATCCTGCGCTTTTGCGGCCAGCTCCCAAAAAAGCGAGTTGAAAAATGGAGCTCAGGGGCACTGCAATTCACAAACCTGCAGAGTTATAAATGATAACTCTCGTCCACAAATATATTGAGGGAAGGCAACGAAGAGGATTTGAAAGCAAGGCAGAATTGCAGGAAACAGATTTCAGGAGGTCGATTCGAATCGCCTGTAAAGCACATGAAAAGCGGCAAAACGTCGACAATGATGCCCTTGGCCAAAAAGGGCGTATGCGTTTTTTCCTGAATATATTCAGGAAAAAACGCATACGCCCTTTTTGGCCAACCAAGCAACCTGGAAAGGCAAATCAGCGCTACAAAGAAGTCTCGCTGCCCATCGGTCAAAAGGGCCATGCTGAAAAAAGTGTCAAAACCAGAAATGCAGGACAGGCCATGGAGAAATGGGAGCCTTGCTACGCTGATGGGCGGGATGTAAATTGCCAACAGCCACTCTGGAGAAGTGTACGGTGTGTCCTGAAACATCGAAAAAACACAGCTTAGAGCGCATAGGGCACTTCCACTCATGGGCGTATAAATTGGGAAAACTAAAAATCAGCAAGACACAGGCACCCCAAAGTTTAGGGCTGCTCTGTTGACAAGAACCTCCACTTCATGACACCTTAAATATCCCAGGAAAGAGAAAAATGGATAAAGAAGTGGTGGTCCTTATGTACAATGGAATATCACTCAGCCATGAAATCAATGTCATAAGGCTAGTAGCAGCATGATGAGTGGATTTAGGCACGACGATTCTAAGTGAAATAAGTCACACAGAAAAAGACACTTATCATAAGCTATCATTTATAGAGGGAATGTAAAAACCGCTACACTTGAACTGAATTACAAAACAGAACAGAGTCACACGTTTAGAAAACACACTATGGCTGCTTAACGGGAAAGGTGAGGTGGGGTGATGCATAAAACAAGGGTTTCAAATTAGCTCAGATACCGTTCCATAAACCCAATATGTAATAGAAAGACCTACTCCTTGCCCAGTGAACTGGACTCAACACCCCCTATTCACCGCACAAGAATATATCTGACTAGTAAGAATCTTAAAACCTATGTATTGATATCTCTCTGGAAGTGAGTCAAGTGGGTATAAAGCAGCGTAAACTCAGCCGTGAAAAGCAGCTAAACCCCATTATAAAAATAAATTACTTTTAAAAGCCCGTGAAACAAAGACAGTGAAAGAGAGAGAAATTCTTACAAAATTCGTTCAGGCTCTGTGATGCAACCTGGATTGACCATATCTAGACCCACAGCTGGATGAGACATAAGGGTGGACACTCTCGGGGCTGAGAGGTTTGGTGAGTTTCGGGGAGCAAACGCAGAGCCTTTAAAGTAATACTGCCTGTTACCCATCCCATGGGTCCCAAATCTCCAGGTTCAAGGGCATCTTCCTACATCGAAAACATGCATGAGAAACCCAGAAGGTGGTACACCATGTGATCGGGAAAGCTTTCTAAAACGCACCTCATTTCTCAACTCCTTGTGCTCGGGTTCGCCATTCCAGCCGCTTTACTAGCAATCTCCCTCCTTGGAGAACCAGCACCTTTAACCTCCTGTTCCGTACAGCTTGCAATTTGTCCTGAGGATGAACGGGAAGAGGGGGAGCCAATGAGAGACTAGCTCTAGGTGTTGGGACAGGCACAGGTCACTCTATTTTCCCATCAGGAAGAAGAATTAACCACAGGCTCAGCCTGCCGCCCGGAACCAGAAGAGGGCCTGAGGCAATCCTGCGCTTTTGCGGCCAGCTCCCAAAAAAGCGAGTTGAAAAATGGAGCTCAGGGGCACTGCAATTCACAAACCTGCAGAGTTATAAATGATAACTCTCGTCCACAAATATATTGAGGGAAGGCAACGAAGAGGATTTGAAAGCAAGGCAGAATTGCAGGGAACAGATTTCAGGAGGTCGATTCGAATCGCCTGTAAAGCACATGAAAAGCGGCAAAACTTCGACAATGATGCCCTTGGCCAAAAAGGGCGTATGCGTTTTTTCCTGAATATATTCAGGAAAAAACGCATACGCCCTTTTTGGCCAACCAAGCAACCTGGAAAGGCAAATCAGCGCTACAAAGAAGTCTCGCTGCCCATCGGTCAAAAGGGCCATGCTGAAAAAAGTGTCAAAACCAGAAATGCAGGACAGGCCATGGAGAAATGGGAGCCTTGCTACGCTGATGGGCGGGATGTAAATTGCCAACAGCCACTCTGGAGAAGTGTACGGTGTGTCCTGAAACATCGAAAAAACACAGCTTAGAGCGCATAGGGCACTTCCACTCATGGGCGTATAAATTGGGAAAACTAAAAATCAGCAAGACACAGGCACCCCAAAGTTTAGGGCTGCTCTGTTGACAAGAACCTCCACTTCATGACACCTTAAATATCCCAGGAAAGAGAAAAATGGATAAAGAAGTGGTGGTCCTTATGTACAATGGAATATCACTCAGCCATGAAATCAATGTCATAAGGCTAGTAGCAGCATGATGAGTGGATTTAGGCACGACGATTCTAAGTGAAATAAGTCACACAGAAAAAGACACTTATCATAAGCTATCAGTTATAGAGGGAATGTAAAAACCGCAACACTTGAACTGAATTACAAAACAGAACAGAGTCACACGTTTAGAAAACACACTATGGCTGCTTAACGGGAAAGGTGAGGTCTGGTGATGCATAAAACAAGGGTTTCAAATTAGCTCAGATACCGTTCCATAAACCCAATATGTAATACAGAGACCTACTCCTTGCCCAGTGAACTGGACTCAACACCCCCTATTCACCGCACAAGAATATATCTGACTAGTAAGAATCTTAAAACCTATGTATTGATATCTCTCTTGAAGTGAGTCAAGTGGGTATAAAGCAGCGTAAACTCAGCCGTGAAAAGCAGCTAAACCCCAGTATAAAAATAAATTACTTTTAAAAGCCCGTGAAACAAAGACAGTGAAAGAGAGAGAAATTCTTACAAAATTCGTTCAGGGGCTGTGATGCAACCTGGATTGACCATATCTAGACCCACAGCTGGATGAGACATAAGGGTGGACACTCTCGGGGCTGAGAGCTTTGGTGAGGTGGGGTGAGCAAACGCAGAGCCTTTAAAGTAATACTGCCTGTTACCCATCCCATGGGTCCCAAATCTCCAGGTTCAAGCGCATCTTCCTACATCGAAAACATGCATGAGAAACCCAGAAGGTGGTACACCGTGTGATCGGGAAAGCTTTCTAAAACGCACCTCATTTCTCATCTCCTTGTGCTCGGGTTCGCCATTCCAGCCGCTTTACTAGCAATCTACCTCCTTGGAGAATCAGCACCTTTAACCTCCTGTTCCATACAGCTTGCAATTTGTCCTGAGGATGAACGGGAAGAGGGGGAGCCAATGAGAGACTAGCTCTAGGTGTTGGGACAGGCACAGGTCACTCTATTTTCCCATCAGGAAGAAGAATTAACCACAGGCTCAGCCTGCCGCCCGGAACCAGAAGAGGGCCTGAGGCAATCCTGCGCTTTTGCGGCCAGCTCCCAAAAAAGCGAGTTGAAAATTGGAGCTCAGGGGCACTGCAATTCACAAACCTGCAGAGTTATAAATGATAACTCTCGTCCACAAATATATTGAGGGAAGGCAACGAAGAGGATTTGAAAGCAAGGCAGAATTGCAGGAAACAGATTTCAGGAGGTCGATTCGAATCGCCTGTAAAGCACATGAAAAGCGGCAAAACGTCGACAATGATGCCCTTGGCCAAAAAGGGCGTATGCGTTTTTTCCTGAATATATTCAGGAAAAAACGCATACGCCCTTTTTGGCCAACCAAGCAACCTGGAAAGGCAAATCAGCGCTACAAAGAAGTCTCGCTGCCCATCGGTCAAAAGGGCCATGCTGAAAAAAGTGTCAAAACCAGAAATGCAGGACAGGCCATGGAGAAATGGGAGCCTTGCTACGCTGATGGGCGGGATGTAAATTGCCAACAGCCACTCTGGAGAAGTGTACGGTGTGTCCTGAAACATCGAAAAAACACAGCTTAGAGCGCATAGGGCACTTCCACTCATGGGCGTATAAATTGGGAAAACTAAAAATCAGCAAGACACAGGCACCCCAAAGTTTAGGGCTGCTCTGTTGACAAGAACCTCCACTTCATGACACCTTAAATATCCCTGGAAAGAGAAAAATGGATAAAGAAGTGGTGGTCCTTATGTACAATGGAATATCACTCAGCCATGAAATCAATGTCATAAGGCTAGTAGCAGCATGATGAGTGGATTTAGGCACGACGATTCTAAGTGAAATAAGTCACACAGAAAAAGACACTTATCATAAGCTATCAGTTATAGAGGGAATGTAAAAACCGCTACACTTGAACTGAATTACAAAACAGAACAGAGTCACACGTTTAGAAAACACACTATGGCTGCTTAACGGGAAAGGTGAGGTGGGGTGATGCATAAAACAAGGGTTTCAAATTAGCTCAGATACCGTTCCATAAACCCAATATGTAATAGAAAGACCTACTCCTTGCCCAGTGAACTGGACTCAACACCCCCTATTCACCGCACAAGAATATATCTGACTAGTAAGAATCTTAAAACCTATGTATTGATATCTCTCTGGAAGTGAGTCAAGTGGGTATAAAGCAGCGTAAACTCAGCCGTGAAAAGCAGCTAAACCCCATTATAAAAATAAATTACTGTTAAAAGCCCGTGAAACAAAGACAGTGAAAGAGAGAGAAATTCTTACAAAATTCGTTCAGGGGCTGTGATGCAACCTGGATTGACCATATCTAGACCCACAGCTGGATGAGACATAAGGGTGGACACTCTCGGGGCTGAGAGGTTTGGTGAGTTTCAGGGAGCAAACGCAGAGCCTTTAAAGTAATACTGCCTGTTACCCATCCCATGGATCCCAAATCTCCAGGTTCAAGGGCATCTTCCTACATCGAAAACATGCATGAGAAACCTAGAAGGTGGTACACCATGTGATCGGGAAAGCTTTCTAAAACGCACCTCATTTCTCAACTCCTTGTGCTCGGGTTCGCCATTCTAGCCACTTTACCAGCAATCTCCCTCCTTGGAGAACCAGCACCTTTAACCTCCTGTTCCGTACAGCTTGCAATTTGTCCTGAGGATGAACGGGAAGAGGGGGAGCCAATGAGAGACTAGCTCTAGGTGTTGGGACAGGCACAGGTCACTCTATTTTCCCATCAGGAAGAAGAATTAACCACAGGCTCAGCCTGCCGCCCGGAACCAGAAGAGGGCCTGAGGCAATCCTGCGCTTTTGCGGCCAGCTCCCAAAAAAGCGAGTTGAAAAATGGAGCTCAGGGGCACTGCAATTCACAAACCTGCAGAGTTATAAATGATAACTCTCGTCCACAAATATATTGAGGGAAGGCAACGAAGAGGATTTGAAAGCAAGGCAGAATTGCAGGAAACAGATTTCAGGAGGTCGATTCGAATCGCCTGTAAAGCACATGAAAAGCGGCAAAACGTCGACAATGATGCCCTTGGCCAAAAAGGGCGTATGCGTTTTTTCCTGAATATATTCAGGAAAAAACGCATACGCCCTTTTTGGCCAACCAAGCAACCTGGAAAGGCAAATCAGCGCTACAAAGAAGTCTCGCTGCCCATCGGTCAAAAGGGCCATGCTGAAAAAAGTGTCAAAACCAGAAATGCAGGACAGGCCATGGAGAAATGGGAGCCTTGCTACGCTGATGGGCGGGATGTAAATTGCCAACAGCCACTCTGGAGAAGTGTACGGTGTGTCCTGAAACATCGAAAAAACACAGCTTAGAGCGCATAGGGCACTTCCACTCATGGGCGTATAAATTGGGAAAACTAAAAATCAGCAAGACACAGGCACCCCAAAGTTTAGGGCTGCTCTGTTGACAAGAACCTCCACTTCATGACACCTTAAATATCCCAGGAAAGAGAAAAATGGATAAAGAAGTGGTGGTCCTTATGTACAATGGAATATCACTCAGCCATGAAATCAATGTCATAAGGCTAGTAGCAGCATGATGAGTGGATTTAGGCACGACGATTCTAAGTGAAATAAGTCACACAGAAAAAGACACTTATCATAAGCTATCATTTATAGAGGGAATGTAAAAACCGCTACACTTGAACTGAATTACAAAACAGAACAGAGTCACACGTTTAGAAAACACACTATGGCTGCTTAACGGGAAAGGTGAGGTGGGGTGATGCATAAAACAAGGGTTTCAAATTAGCTCAGATACCGTTCCATAAACCCAATATGTAATAGAAAGACCTACTCCTTGCCCAGTGAACTGGACTCAACACCCCCTATTCACCGCACAAGAATATATCTGACTAGTAAGAATCTTAAAACCTATGTATTGATATCTCTCTGGAAGTGAGTCAAGTGGGTATAAAGCAGCGTAAACTCAGCCGTGAAAAGCAGCTAAACCCCATTATAAAAATAAATTACTTTTAAAAGCCCGTGAAACAAAGACAGTGAAAGAGAGAGAAATTCTTACAAAATTCGTTCAGGGGCTGTGATGCAACCTGGATTGACCATATCTAGACCCACAGCTGGATGAGACATAAGGGTGGACACTCTCGGGGCTGAGAGGTTTGGTGAGTTTCGGGGAGCAAACGCAGAGCCTTTAAAGTAATACTGCCTGTTACCCATCCCATGGATCCCAAATCTCCAGGTTCAAGGGCATCTTCCTACATCGAAAACATGCATGAGAAACCCAGAAGGTGGTACACCATGTGATCGGGAAAGCTTTCTAAAACGCACCTCATTTCTCAACTCCTTGTGCTCGGGTTCGCCATTCTAGCCACTTTACTAGCAATCTCCCTCCTTGGCGAACCAGCACCTTTAACCTCCTGTTCCGTACAGCTTGCAATTTGTCCTGAGGATGAACGGGAAGAGGGGGAGCCAATGAGAGACTAGCTCTAGGTGTTGGGACAGGCACAGGTCACTCTATTTTCCCATCAGGAAGAAGAATTAACCACAGGCTCAGCCTGCCGCCCGGAACCAGAAGAGGGCCTGAGGCAATCCTGCGCTTTTGCGGCCAGCTCCCAAAAAAGCGAGTTGAAAAATGGAGCTCAGGGGCACTGCAATTCACAAACCTGCAGAGTTATAAATGATAACTCTCGTCCACAAATATATTGAGGGAAGGCAACGAAGAGGATTTGAAAGCAAGGCAGAATTGCAGGAAACAGATTTCAGGAGGTCGATTCGAATCGCCTGTAAAGCACATGAAAAGCGGCAAAACGTCGACAATGATGCCCTTGGCCAAAAAGGGCGTATGCGTTTTTTCCTGAATATATTCAGGAAAAAACGCATACGCCCTTTTTGGCCAACCAAGCAACCTGGAAAGGCAAATCAGCGCTACAAAGAAGTCTCGCTGCCCATCGGTCAAAAGGGCCATGCTGAAAAAAGTGTCAAAACCAGAAATGCAGGACAGGCCATGGAGAAATGGGAGCCTTGCTACGCTGATGGGCGGGATGTAAATTGCCAACAGCCACTCTGGAGAAGTGTACGGTGTGTCCTGAAACATCGAAAAAACACAGCTTAGAGCGCATAGGGCACTTCCACTCATGGGCGTATAAATTGGGAAAACTAAAAATCAGCAAGACACAGGCACCCCAAAGTTTAGGGCTGCTCTGTTGACAAGAACCTCCACTTCATGACACCTTAAATATCCCAGGAAAGAGAAAAATGGATAAAGAAGTGGTGGTCCTTATGTACAATGGAATATCACTCAGCCATGAAATCAATGTCATAAGGCTAGTAGCAGCATGATGAGTGGATTTAGGCACGACGATTCTAAGTGAAATAAGTCACACAGAAAAAGACACTTATCATAAGCTATCATTTATAGAGGGAATGTAAAAACCGCTACACTTGAACTGAATTACAAAACAGAACAGAGTCACACGTTTAGAAAACACACTATGGCTGCTTAACGGGAAAGGTGAGGTGGGGTGATGCATAAAACAAGGGTTTCAAATTAGCTCAGATACCGTTCCATAAACCCAATATGTAATAGAAAGACCTACTCCTTGCCCAGTGAACTGGACTCAACACCCCCTATTCACCGCACAAGAATATATCTGACTAGTAAGAATCTTAAAACCTATGTATTGATATCTCTCTGGAAGTGAGTCAAGTGGGTATAAAGCAGCGTAAACTCAGCCGTGAAAAGCAGCTAAACCCCATTATAAAAATAAATTACTTTTAAAAGCCCGTGAAACAAAGACAGTGAAAGAGAGAGAAATTCTTACAAAATTCGTTCAGGCTCTGTGATGCAACCTGGATTGACCATATCTAGACCCACAGCTGGATGAGACATAAGGGTGGACACTCTCGGGGCTGAGAGGTTTGGTGAGTTTCGGGGAGCAAACGCAGAGCCTTTAAAGTAATACTGCCTGTTACCCATCCCATGGGTCCCAAATCTCCAGGTTCAAGGGCATCTTCCTACATCGAAAACATGCATGAGAAACCCAGAAGGTGGTACACCATGTGATCGGGAAAGCTTTCTAAAACGCACCTCATTTCTCAACTCCTTGTGCTCGGGTTCGCCATTCCAGCCGCTTTACTAGCAATCTCCCTCCTTGGAGAACCAGCACCTTTAACCTCCTGTTCCGTACAGCTTGCAATTTGTCCTGAGGATGAACGGGAAGAGGGGGAGCCAATGAGAGACTAGCTCTAGGTGTTGGGACAGGCACAGGTCACTCTATTTTCCCATCAGGAAGAAGAATTAACCACAGGCTCAGCCTGCCGCCCGGAACCAGAAGAGGGCCTGAGGCAATCCTGCGCTTTTGCGGCCAGCTCCCAAAAAAGCGAGTTGAAAAATGGAGCTCAGGGGCACTGCAATTCACAAACCTGCAGAGTTATAAATGATAACTCTCGTCCACAAATATATTGAGGGAAGGCAACGAAGAGGATTTGAAAGCAAGGCAGAATTGCAGGGAACAGATTTCAGGAGGTCGATTCGAATCGCCTGTAAAGCACATGAAAAGCGGCAAAACTTCGACAATGATGCCCTTGGCCAAAAAGGGCGTATGCGTTTTTTCCTGAATATATTCAGGAAAAAACGCATACGCCCTTTTTGGCCAACCAAGCAACCTGGAAAGGCAAATCAGCGCTACAAAGAAGTCTCGCTGCCCATCGGTCAAAAGGGCCATGCTGAAAAAAGTGTCAAAACCAGAAATGCAGGACAGGCCATGGAGAAATGGGAGCCTTGCTACGCTGATGGGCGGGATGTAAATTGCCAACAGCCACTCTGGAGAAGTGTACGGTGTGTCCTGAAACATCGAAAAAACACAGCTTAGAGCGCATAGGGCACTTCCACTCATGGGCGTATAAATTGGGAAAACTAAAAATCAGCAAGACACAGGCACCCCAAAGTTTAGGGCTGCTCTGTTGACAAGAACCTCCACTTCATGACACCTTAAATATCCCAGGAAAGAGAAAAATGGATAAAGAAGTGGTGGTCCTTATGTACAATGGAATATCACTCAGCCATGAAATCAATGTCATAAGGCTAGTAGCAGCATGATGAGTGGATTTAGGCACGACGATTCTAAGTGAAATAAGTCACACAGAAAAAGACACTTATCATAAGCTATCAGTTATAGAGGGAATGTAAAAACCGCAACACTTGAACTGAATTACAAAACAGAACAGAGTCACACGTTTAGAAAACACACTATGGCTGCTTAACGGGAAAGGTGAGGTCTGGTGATGCATAAAACAAGGGTTTCAAATTAGCTCAGATACCGTTCCATAAACCCAATATGTAATACAGAGACCTACTCCTTGCCCAGTGAACTGGACTCAACACCCCCTATTCACCGCACAAGAATATATCTGACTAGTAAGAATCTTAAAACCTATGTATTGATATCTCTCTTGAAGTGAGTCAAGTGGGTATAAAGCAGCGTAAACTCAGCCGTGAAAAGCAGCTAAACCCCAGTATAAAAATAAATTACTTTTAAAAGCCCGTGAAACAAAGACAGTGAAAGAGAGAGAAATTCTTACAAAATTCGTTCAGGGGCTGTGATGCAACCTGGATTGACCATATCTAGACCCACAGCTGGATGAGACATAAGGGTGGACACTCTCGGGGCTGAGAGCTTTGGTGAGGTGGGGTGAGCAAACGCAGAGCCTTTAAAGTAATACTGCCTGTTACCCATCCCATGGGTCCCAAATCTCCAGGTTCAAGCGCATCTTCCTACATCGAAAACATGCATGAGAAACCCAGAAGGTGGTACACCGTGTGATCGGGAAAGCTTTCTAAAACGCACCTCATTTCTCATCTCCTTGTGCTCGGGTTCGCCATTCCAGCCGCTTTACTAGCAATCTACCTCCTTGGAGAATCAGCACCTTTAACCTCCTGTTCCATACAGCTTGCAATTTGTCCTGAGGATGAACGGGAAGAGGGGGAGCCAATGAGAGACTAGCTCTAGGTGTTGGGACAGGCACAGGTCACTCTATTTTCCCATCAGGAAGAAGAATTAACCACAGGCTCAGCCTGCCGCCCGGAACCAGAAGAGGGCCTGAGGCAATCCTGCGCTTTTGCGGCCAGCTCCCAAAAAAGCGAGTTGAAAATTGGAGCTCAGGGGCACTGCAATTCACAAACCTGCAGAGTTATAAATGATAACTCTCGTCCACAAATATATTGAGGGAAGGCAACGAAGAGGATTTGAAAGCAAGGCAGAATTGCAGGAAACAGATTTCAGGAGGTCGATTCGAATCGCCTGTAAAGCACATGAAAAGCGGCAAAACGTCGACAATGATGCCCTTGGCCAAAAAGGGCGTATGCGTTTTTTCCTGAATATATTCAGGAAAAAACGCATACGCCCTTTTTGGCCAACCAAGCAACCTGGAAAGGCAAATCAGCGCTACAAAGAAGTCTCGCTGCCCATCGGTCAAAAGGGCCATGCTGAAAAAAGTGTCAAAACCAGAAATGCAGGACAGGCCATGGAGAAATGGGAGCCTTGCTACGCTGATGGGCGGGATGTAAATTGCCAACAGCCACTCTGGAGAAGTGTACGGTGTGTCCTGAAACATCGAAAAAACACAGCTTAGAGCGCATAGGGCACTTCCACTCATGGGCGTATAAATTGGGAAAACTAAAAATCAGCAAGACACAGGCACCCCAAAGTTTAGGGCTGCTCTGTTGACAAGAACCTCCACTTCATGACACCTTAAATATCCCTGGAAAGAGAAAAATGGATAAAGAAGTGGTGGTCCTTATGTACAATGGAATATCACTCAGCCATGAAATCAATGTCATAAGGCTAGTAGCAGCATGATGAGTGGATTTAGGCACGACGATTCTAAGTGAAATAAGTCACACAGAAAAAGACACTTATCATAAGCTATCAGTTATAGAGGGAATGTAAAAACCGCTACACTTGAACTGAATTACAAAACAGAACAGAGTCACACGTTTAGAAAACACACTATGGCTGCTTAACGGGAAAGGTGAGGTGGGGTGATGCATAAAACAAGGGTTTCAAATTAGCTCAGATACCGTTCCATAAACCCAATATGTAATAGAAAGACCTACTCCTTGCCCAGTGAACTGGACTCAACACCCCCTATTCACCGCACAAGAATATATCTGACTAGTAAGAATCTTAAAACCTATGTATTGATATCTCTCTGGAAGTGAGTCAAGTGGGTATAAAGCAGCGTAAACTCAGCCGTGAAAAGCAGCTAAACCCCATTATAAAAATAAATTACTGTTAAAAGCCCGTGAAACAAAGACAGTGAAAGAGAGAGAAATTCTTACAAAATTCGTTCAGGGGCTGTGATGCAACCTGGATTGACCATATCTAGACCCACAGCTGGATGAGACATAAGGGTGGACACTCTCGGGGCTGAGAGGTTTGGTGAGTTTCAGGGAGCAAACGCAGAGCCTTTAAAGTAATACTGCCTGTTACCCATCCCATGGATCCCAAATCTCCAGGTTCAAGGGCATCTTCCTACATCGAAAACATGCATGAGAAACCTAGAAGGTGGTACACCATGTGATCGGGAAAGCTTTCTAAAACGCACCTCATTTCTCAACTCCTTGTGCTCGGGTTCGCCATTCTAGCCACTTTACCAGCAATCTCCCTCCTTGGAGAACCAGCACCTTTAACCTCCTGTTCCGTACAGCTTGCAATTTGTCCTGAGGATGAACGGGAAGAGGGGGAGCCAATGAGAGACTAGCTCTAGGTGTTGGGACAGGCACAGGTCACTCTATTTTCCCATCAGGAAGAAGAATTAACCACAGGCTCAGCCTGCCGCCCGGAACCAGAAGAGGGCCTGAGGCAATCCTGCGCTTTTGCGGCCAGCTCCCAAAAAAGCGAGTTGAAAAATGGAGCTCAGGGGCACTGCAATTCACAAACCTGCAGAGTTATAAATGATAACTCTCGTCCACAAATATATTGAGGGAAGGCAACGAAGAGGATTTGAAAGCAAGGCAGAATTGCAGGAAACAGATTTCAGGAGGTCGATTCGAATCGCCTGTAAAGCACATGAAAAGCGGCAAAACGTCGACAATGATGCCCTTGGCCAAAAAGGGCGTATGCGTTTTTTCCTGAATATATTCAGGAAAAAACGCATACGCCCTTTTTGGCCAACCAAGCAACCTGGAAAGGCAAATCAGCGCTACAAAGAAGTCTCGCTGCCCATCGGTCAAAAGGGCCATGCTGAAAAAAGTGTCAAAACCAGAAATGCAGGACAGGCCATGGAGAAATGGGAGCCTTGCTACGCTGATGGGCGGGATGTAAATTGCCAACAGCCACTCTGGAGAAGTGTACGGTGTGTCCTGAAACATCGAAAAAACACAGCTTAGAGCGCATAGGGCACTTCCACTCATGGGCGTATAAATTGGGAAAACTAAAAATCAGCAAGACACAGGCACCCCAAAGTTTAGGGCTGCTCTGTTGACAAGAACCTCCACTTCATGACACCTTAAATATCCCTGGAAAGAGAAAAATGGATAAAGAAGTGGTGGTCCTTATGTACAATGGAATATCACGCAGCCATGAAATCAATGTCATAAGGCTAGTCGCAGCATGATGAGTGGATTTAGGCACGACGATTCTAAGTGAAATAAGTCACACAGAAAAAGACACTTATCATAAGCTATCATTTATAGAGGGAATGTAAAAACCGCTACACTTGAACTGAATTACAAAACAGAACAGAGTCACACGTTTAGAAAACACACTATGGCTGCTTAACGGGAAAGGTGAGGTGGGGTGATGCATAAAACAAGGGTTTCAAATGAGCTCAGATACCGTTCCATAAACCCAATATGTAATAGAAAGACCTACTCCTTGCCCAGTGAACTGGACTCAACACCCCCTATTCACCGCACAAGAATATATCTGACTAGTAAGAATCTTAAAACCTATGTATTGATATCTCTCTGGAAGTGAGTCAAGTGGGTATAAAGCAGCGTAAACTCAGCCGTGAAAAGCAGCTAAACCCCATTATAAAAATAAATTACTTTTAAAAGCCTGTGAAACAAAGACAGTGAAAGAGAGAGAAATTCTTACAAAATTCGTTCAGGGGCTGTGATGCAACCTGGATTGACCACATCTAGACCCACAGCTGGATGAGACATAAGGGTGGACACTCTCGGGGCTGACAGGTTTGGTGAGTTTCGGGGAGCAAACGCAGAGCCTTTAAAATAATACTGCCTGTTACCCATCCCATGGGTCCCAAATCTCCAGGTTCAAGCGCATCTTCCTACATCGAAAACATGCATGAGAAACCCAGAAGGTGGTACACCGTGTGATCGGGAAAGCTTTCTAAAACGCACCTCATTTCTCATCTCCTTGTGCTCGGGTTCGCCATTCCAGCCGCTTTACTAGCAATCTACCTCCTTGGAGAATCAGCACCTTTAACCTCCTGTTCCATACAGCTTGCAATTTGTCCTGAGGATGAACGGGAAGAGGGGGAGCCAATGAGAGACTAGCTCTAGGTGTTGGGACAGGCACAGGTCACTCTATTTTCCCATCAGGAAGAAGAATTAACCACAGGCTCAGCCTGCCGCCCGGAACCAGAAGAGGGCCTGAGGCAATCCTGCGCTTTTGCGGCCAGCTCCCAAAAAAGCGAGTTGAAAATTGGAGCTCAGGGGCACTGCAATTCACAAACCTGCAGAGTTATAAATGATAACTCTCGTCCACAAATATATTGAGGGAAGGCAACGAAGAGGATTTGAAAGCAAGGCAGAATTGCAGGAAACAGATTTCAGGAGGTCGATTCGAATCGCCTGTAAAGCACATGAAAAGCGGCAAAACGTCGACAATGATGCCCTTGGCCAAAAAGGGCGTATGCGTTTTTTCCTGAATATATTCAGGAAAAAACGCATACGCCCTTTTTGGCCAACCAAGCAACCTGGAAAGGCAAATCAGCGCTACAAAGAAGTCTCGCTGCCCATCGGTCAAAAGGGCCATGCTGAAAAAAGTGTCAAAACCAGAAATGCAGGACAGGCCATGGAGAAATGGGAGCCTTGCTACGCTGATGGGCGGGATGTAAATTGCCAACAGCCACTCTGGAGAAGTGTACGGTGTGTCCTGAAACATCGAAAAAACACAGCTTAGAGCGCATAGGGCACTTCCACTCATGGGCGTATAAATTGGGAAAACTAAAAATCAGCAAGACACAGGCACCCCAAAGTTTAGGGCTGCTCTGTTGACAAGAACCTCCACTTCATGACACCTTAAATATCCCTGGAAAGAGAAAAATGGATAAAGAAGTGGTGGTCCTTATGTACAATGGAATATCACGCAGCCATGAAATCAATGTCATAAGGCTAGTCGCAGCATGATGAGTGGATTTAGGCACGACGATTCTAAGTGAAATAAGTCACACAGAAAAAGACACTTATCATAAGCTATCATTTATAGAGGGAATGTAAAAACCGCTACACTTGAACTGAATTACAAAACAGAACAGAGTCACACGTTTAGAAAACACACTATGGCTGCTTAACGGGAAAGGTGAGGTGGGGTGATGCATAAAACAAGGGTTTCAAATGAGCTCAGATACCGTTCCATAAACCCAATATGTAATAGAAAGACCTACTCCTTGCCCAGTGAACTGGACTCAACACCCCCTATTCACCGCACAAGAATATATCTGACTAGTAAGAATCTTAAAACCTATGTATTGATATCTCTCTGGAAGTGAGTCAAGTGGGTATAAAGCAGCGTAAACTCAGCCGTGAAAAGCAGCTAAACCCCATTATAAAAATAAATTACTTTTAAAAGCCCGTGAAACAAAGACAGTGAAAGAGAGAGAAATTCTTACAAAATTCGTTCAGGCTCTGTGATGCAACCTGGATTGACCATATCTAGACCCACAGCTGGATGAGACATAAGGGTGGACACTCTCGGGGCTGAGAGGTTTGGTGAGTTTCGGGGAGCAAACGCAGAGCCTTTAAAGTAATACTGCCTGTTACCCATCCCATGGGTCCCAAATCTCCAGGTTCAAGCGCATCTTCCTACATCGAAAACATGCATGAGAAACCCAGAAGGTGGTACACCGTGTGATCGGGAAAGCTTTCTAAAACGCACCTCATTTCTCAACTCCTTGTGCTCGGGTTCGCCATTCTAGCCGCTTTACTAGCAATCTCCCTCCTTGGAGAACCAGCACCTTTAACCTCCTGTTCCGTACAGCTTGCAATTTGTCCTGAGGATGAACGGGAAGAGGGGGAGCCAATGAGAGACTAGCTCTAGGTGTTGGGACAGGCACAGGTCACTCTATTTTCCCATCAGGAAGAAGAATTAACCACAGGCTCAGCCTGCCGCCCGGAACCAGAAGAGGGCCTGAGGCAATCCTGCGCTTTTGCGGCCAGCTCCCAAAAAAGCGAGTTGAAAAATGGAGCTCAGGGGCACTGCAATTCACAAACCTGCAGAGTTATAAATGATAACTCTCGTCCACAAATATATTGAGGGAAGGCAACGAAGAGGATTTGAAAGCAAGGCAGAATTGCAGGAAACAGATTTCAGGAGGTCGATTCGAATCGCCTGTAAAGCACATGAAAAGCGGCAAAACGTCGACAATGATGCCCTTGGCCAAAAAGGGCGTATGCGTTTTTTCCTGAATATATTCAGGAAAAAACGCATACGCCCTTTTTGGCCAACCAAGCAACCTGCAAAGGCAAATCAGCGCTACAAAGAAGTCTCGCTGCCCATCGGTCAAAAGGGCCATGCTGAAAAAAGTGTCAAAACCAGAAATGCAGGACAGGCCATGGAGAAATGGGAGCCTTGCTACGCTGATGGGCGGGATGTAAATTGCCAACAGCCACTCTGGAGAAGTGTACGGTGTGTCCTGAAACATCGAAAAAACACAGCTTAGAGCGCATAGGGCACTTCCACTCATGGGCGTATAAATTGGGAAAACTAAAAATCAGCAAGACACAGGCACCCCAAAGTTTAGGGCTGCTCTGTTGACAAGAACCTCCACTTCATGACACCTTAAATATCCCTGGAAAGAGAAAAATGGATAAAGAAGTGGTGCTCCTTATGTACAATGGAATATCACTCAGCCATGAAATCAATGTCATAAGGCTAGTCGCAGCATGATGAGTGGATTTAGGCACGACGATTCTAAGTGAAATAAGTCACACAGAAAAAGACACTTATCATAAGCTATCATTTATAGAGGGAATGTAAAAACCGCTACACTTGAACTGAATTACAAAACAGAACAGAGTCACACGTTTAGAAAACACACTATGGCTGCTTAACGGGAAAGGTGAGGTGGGGTGATGCATAAAACAAGGGTTTCAAATGAGCTCAGCTACCGTTCCATAAACCCAATATGTAATAGAAAGACCTACTCCTTGCCCAGTGAACTGGACTCAACACCCCCTATTCACCGCACAAGAATATATCTGACTAGTAAGAATCTTAAAACCTATGTATTGATATCTCTCTGGAAGTGAGTCAAGTGGGTATAAAGCGGCGTAAACTCAGCCGTGAAAAGCAGCTAAACCCCATTATAAAAATAAATTACTTTTAAAAGCCCGTGAAACAAAGACAGTGAAAGAGAGAGAAATTCTTACAAAATTCGTTCAGGGGCTGTGATGCAACCTGGATTGACCATATCTAGACCCACAGCTGGATGAGACATAAGGGTGGACACTCTCGGGGCTGAGAGGTTTGGTGAGTTTCGGGGAGCAAACGCAGAGCCTTTAAAGTAATACTGCCTGTTACCCATCCCATGGGTCCCAAATCTCCAGGTTCAAGGGCATCTTCCTACATCGAAAACATGCATGAGAAACCCAGAAGGTGGTACACCGTGTGATCGGGAAAGCTTTCTAAAACGCACCTCATTTCTCATCTCCTTGTGCTCGGGTTCGCCATTCCAGCCGCTTTACTAGCAATCTCCCTCCTTGGAGAACCAGCACCTTTAACCTCCTGTTCCGTACAGCTTGCAATTTGTCCTGAGGATGAACGGGAAGAGGGGGAGCCAATGAGAGACTAGCTCTAGGTGTTGGGACAGGCACAGGTCACTCTATTTTCCCATCAGGAAGAAGAATTAAGAACAGGCTCAGCCTGCCGCCCGGAACCAGAAGAGGACCTGAGGCAATCCTGCACTTTTGCGGCCAGCTCCCAAAAAAGCGAGTTGAAAAATGGAGCTCAGGGGCACTGCAATTCACAAACTTGCAGAGTTATAAATGATAACTCTCGTCCACAAATATATTGAGGGAAGGCAACGAAGAGGATTTGAAAGCAAGGCAGAATTGCAGGGAACAGATTTCAGGAGGTCGATTCGAATCACCTGTAAAGCACATGAAAAGCGGCAAAACGTCGACAATGATGCCCTTGGCCAAAAAGGGCGTATGCGTTTTTTCCTGAATATATTCAGGAAAAAACGCATACGCCCTTTTTGGCCAACCAAGCAACCTGGAAAGGCAAATCAGCGCTACAAAGAAGTCTCGCTGCCCATCGGTCAAAAGGGCCATGCTGAAAAAAGTGTCAAAACCAGAAATGCAGGACAGGCCATGGAGAAATGGGAGCCTTGCTACGCTGATGGGCGGGATGTAAATTGCCAACAGCCACTCTGGAGAAGTGTACGGTGTGTCCTGAAACATCGAAAAAACACAGCTTAGAGCGCATAGGGCACTTCCACTCATGGGCGTATAAATTGGGAAAACTAAAAATCAGCAAGACACAGGCACCCCAAAGTTTAGGGCTGCTCTGTTGACAAGAACCTCCACTTCATGACACCTTAAATATCCCTGGAAAGAGAAAAATGGATAAAGAAGTGGTGGTCCTTATGTACAATGGAATATCACTCAGCCATGAAATCAATGTCATAAGGCTAGTAGCAGCATGATGAGTAGATTTAGGCACGACGATTCTAAGTGAAATAAGTCACACAGAAAAAGACACTTATCATAAGCTATCATTTATAGAGGGAATGTAAAAACCGCTACACTTGAACTGAATTACAAAACAGAACAGAGTCACACGTTTAGAAAACACACTATGGCTGCTTAACGGGAAAGGTGAGGTGGGGTGATGCATAAAACAAGGGTTTCAAATTAGCTCAGATACCGTTCCATAAACCCAATATGTAATAGAAAGACCTACTCCTTGCCCAGTGAACTGGACTCAACACCCCCTATTCACCGCACAAGAATATATCTGACTAGTAAGAATCTTAAAACCTATGTATTGATATCTCTCTGGAAGTGAGTCAAGTGGGTATAAAGCAGCGTAAACTCAGCCGTGAAAAGCAGCTAAACCCCATTATAAAAATAAATTACTTTTAAAAGCCCGTGAAACAAAGACAGTGAAAGAGAGAGAAATTCTTACAAAATTCGTTCAGGGGCTGTGATGCAACCTGGATTGACCATATCTAGACCCACAGCTGGATGAGACATAAGGGTGGACACTCTCGGGGCTGAGAGGTTTGGTGAGTTTCGGGGAGCAAACGCAGAGCCTTTAAAGTAATACTGCCTGTTACCCATCCCATGGATCCCAAATCTCCAGGTTCAAGGGCATCTTCCTACATCGAAAACATGCATGAGAAACCCAGAAGGTGGTACACCATGTGATCGGGAAAGCTTTCTAAAACGCACCTCATTTCTCAACTCCTTGTGCTCGGGTTCGCCATTCTAGCCACTTTACTAGCAATCTCCCTCCTTGGCGAACCAGCACCTTTAACCTCCTGTTCCGTACAGCTTGCAATTTGTCCTGAGGATGAACGGGAAGAGGGGGAGCCAATGAGAGACTAGCTCTAGGTGTTGGGACAGGCACAGGTCACTCTATTTTCCCATCAGGAAGAAGAATTAACCACAGGCTCAGCCTGCCGCCCGGAACCAGAAGAGGGCCTGAGGCAATCCTGCGCTTTTGCGGCCAGCTCCCAAAAAAGCGAGTTGAAAAATGGAGCTCAGGGGCACTGCAATTCACAAACCTGCAGAGTTATAAATGATAACTCTCGTCCACAAATATATTGAGGGAAGGCAACGAAGAGGATTTGAAAGCAAGGCAGAATTGCAGGAAACAGATTTCAGGAGGTCGATTCGAATCGCCTGTAAAGCACATGAAAAGCGGCAAAACGTCGACAATGATGCCCTTGGCCAAAAAGGGCGTATGCGTTTTTTCCTGAATATATTCAGGAAAAAACGCATACGCCCTTTTTGGCCAACCAAGCAACCTGCAAAGGCAAATCAGCGCTACAAAGAAGTCTCGCTGCCCATCGGTCAAAAGGGCCATGCTGAAAAAAGTGTCAAAACCAGAAATGCAGGACAGGCCATGGAGAAATGGGAGCCTTGCTACGCTGATGGGCGGGATGTAAATTGCCAACAGCCACTCTGGAGAAGTGTACGGTGTGTCCTGAAACATCGAAAAAACACAGCTTAGAGCGCATAGGGCACTTCCACTCATGGGCGTATAAATTGGGAAAACTAAAAATCAGCAAGACACAGGCACCCCAAAGTTTAGGGCTGCTCTGTTGACAAGAACCTCCACTTCATGACACCTTAAATATCCCAGGAAAGAGAAAAATGGATAAAGAAGTGGTGGTCCTTATGTACAATGGAATATCACTCAGCCATGAAATCAATGTCATAAGGCTAGTAGCAGCATGATGAGTGGATTTAGGCACGACGATTCTAAGTGAAATAAGTCACACAGAAAAAGACACTTATCATAAGCTATCATTTATAGAGGGAATGTAAAAACCGCTACACTTGAACTGAATTACAAAACAGAACAGAGTCACACGTTTAGAAAACACACTATGGCTGCTTAACGGGAAAGGTGAGGTGGGGTGATGCATAAAACAAGGGTTTCAAATGAGCTCAGATACCGTTCCATAAACCCAATATGTAATAGAAAGACCTACTCCTTGCCCAGTGAACTGGACTCAACACCCCCTATTCACCGCACAAGAATATATCTGACTAGTAAGAATCTTAAAACCTATGTATTGATATCTCTCTGGAAGTGAGTCAAGTGGGTATAAAGCAGCGTAAACTCAGCCGTGAAAAGCAGCTAAACCCCATTATAAAAATAAATTACTTTTAAAAGCCCGTGAAACAAAGACAGTGAAAGAGAGAGAAATTCTTACAAAATTCGTTCAGGCTCTGTGATGCAACCTGGATTGACCATATCTAGACCCACAGCTGGATGAGACATAAGGGTGGACACTCTCGGGGCTGAGAGGTTTGGTGAGTTTCGGGGAGCAAACGCAGAGCCTTTAAAGTAATACTGCCTGTTACCCATCCCATGGGTCCCAAATCTCCAGGTTCAAGGGCATCTTCCTACATCGAAAACATGCATGAGAAACCCAGAAGGTGGTACACCATGTGATCGGGAAAGCTTTCTAAAACGCACCTCATTTCTCAACTCCTTGTGCTCGGGTTCGCCATTCCAGCCGCTTTACTAGCAATCTCCCTCCTTGGAGAACCAGCACCTTTAACCTCCTGTTCCGTACAGCTTGCAATTTGTCCTGAGGATGAACGGGAAGAGGGGGAGCCAATGAGAGACTAGCTCTAGGTGTTGGGACAGGCACAGGTCACTCTATTTTCCCATCAGGAAGAAGAATTAACCACAGGCTCAGCCTGCCGCCCGGAACCAGAAGAGGGCCTGAGGCAATCCTGCGCTTTTGCGGCCAGCTCCCAAAAAAGCGAGTTGAAAAATGGAGCTCAGGGGCACTGCAATTCACAAACCTGCAGAGTTATAAATGATAACTCTCGTCCACAAATATATTGAGGGAAGGCAACGAAGAGGATTTGAAAGCAAGGCAGAATTGCAGGGAACAGATTTCAGGAGGTCGATTCGAATCGCCTGTAAAGCACATGAAAAGCGGCAAAACGTCGACAATGATGCCCTTGGCCAAAAAGGGCGTATGCGTTTTTTCCTGAATATATTCAGGAAAAAACGCATACGCCCTTTTTGGCCAACCAAGCAACCTGGAAAGGCAAATCAGCGCTACAAAGAAGTCTCGCTGCCCATCGGTCAAAAGGGCCATGCTGAAAAAAGTGTCAAAACCAGAAATGCAGGACAGGCCATGGAGAAATGGGAGCCTTGCTACGCTGATGGGCGGGATGTAAATTGCCAACAGCCACTCTGGAGAAGTGTACGGTGTGTCCTGAAACATCGAAAAAACACAGCTTAGAGCGCATAGGGCACTTCCACTCATGGGCGTATAAATTGGGAAAACTAAAAATCAGCAAGACACAGGCACCCCAAAGTTTAGGGCTGCTCTGTTGACAAGAACCTCCACTTCATGACACCTTAAATATCCCAGGAAAGAGAAAAATGGATAAAGAAGTGGTGGTCCTTATGTACAATGGAATATCACTCAGCCATGAAATCAATGTCATAAGGCTAGTAGCAGCATGAGGAGTAGATTTAGGCACGACGATTCTAAGTGAAATAAGTCACACAGAAAAAGACACTTATCATAAGCTATCAGTTATAGAGGGAATGTAAAAACCGCTACACTTGAACTGAATTACAAAACAGAACAGAGTCACACGTTTAGAAGACACACTATGGCTGCTTAACGGGAAAGGTGAGGTGGGGTGATGAATAAAACAAGGGTTTCAAATGAGCTCAGCTACCGTTCCATAAACCCAATATGTAATAGAAAGACCTACTCCTTGCTCAGTGAACTGGACTCAACACCCCCTATTCACCGCACAAGAATATATCTGACTAGTAAGAATCTTAAAACCTATGTATTGATATCTCTCTGGAAGTGAGTCAAGTGGGTGTAAAGCGGCATAAACACAGCCGTGAAAAGCAGCTAAACCCCATTATAAAAATAAATTACTTTTAAAAGCCCGTGAAACAAAGACAGTGAAAGAGAGAGAAATTCTTACAAAATTCGTTCAGGGGCTGTGATGCAACCTGGATTGACCATATCTAGACCCACAGCTGGATGAGACATAAGGGTGGACACTCTCGGGGCTGAGAGGTTTGGTGAGTTTCGGGGAGCAAACGCAGAGCCTTTAAAGTAATACTGCCTGTTACCCATCCCATGGGTCCCAAATCTCCAGGTTCAAGCGCATCTTCCTACATCGAAAACATGCATGAGAAACCCAGAAGGTGGTACACCATGTGATCGGGAAAGCTTTCTAAAACGCACCTCATTTCTCAACTCCTTGTGCTCGGGTTCGCCATTCTAGCCGCTTTACTAGCAATCTCCCTCCTTGGAGAACCAGCACCTTTAACCTCCTGTTCCGTACAGCTTGCAATTTGTCCTGAGGATGAACGGGAAGAGGGGGAGCCAATGAGAGACTAGCTCTAGGTGTTGGGACAGGCACAGGTCACTCTATTTTCCCATCAGGAAGAAGAATTAACCACAGGCTCAGCCTGCCGCCCGGAACCAGAAGAGGGCCTGAGGCAATCCTGCGCTTTTGCGGCCAGCTCCCAAAAAAGCGAGTTGAAAAATGGAGCTCAGGGGCACTGCAATTCACAAACCTGCAGAGTTATAAATGATAACTCTCGTCCACAAATATATTGAGGGAAGGCAACGAAGAGGATTTGAAAGCAAGGCAGAATTGCAGGAAACAGATTTCAGGAGGTCGATTCGAATCGCCTGTAAAGCACATGAAAAGCGGCAAAACGTCGACAATGATGCCCTTGGCCAAAAAGGGCGTATGCGTTTTTTCCTGAATATATTCAGGAAAAAACGCATACGCCCTTTTTGGCCAACCAAGCAACCTGGAAAGGCAAATCAGCGCTACAAAGAAGTCTCGCTGCCCATCGGTCAAAAGGGCCATGCTGAAAAAAGTGTCAAAACCAGAAATGCAGGACAGGCCATGGAGAAATGGGAGCCTTGCTACGCTGATGGGCGGGATGTAAATTGCCAACAGCCACTCTGGAGAAGTGTACGGTGTGTCCTGAAACATCGAAAAAACACAGCTTAGAGCGCATAGGGCACTTCCACTCATGGGCGTATAAATTGGGAAAACTAAAAATCAGCAAGACACAGGCACCCCAAAGTTTAGGGCTGCTCTGTTGACAAGAACCTCCACTTCATGACACCTTAAATATCCCTGGAAAGAGAAAAATGGATAAAGAAGTGGTGCTCCTTATGTACAATGGAATATCACTCAGCCATGAAATCAATGTCATAAGGCTAGTCGCAGCATGATGAGTGGATTTAGGCACGACGATTCTAAGTGAAATAAGTCACACAGAAAAAGACACTTATCATAAGCTATCATTTATAGAGGGAATGTAAAAACCGCTACACTTGAACTGAATTACAAAACAGAACAGAGTCACACGTTTAGAAAACACACTATGGCTGCTTAACGGGAAAGGTGAGGTGGGGTGATGCATAAAACAAGGGTTTCAAATGAGCTCAGCTACCGTTCCATAAACCCAATATGTAATAGAAAGACCTACTCCTTGCCCAGTGAACTGGACTCAACACCCCCTATTCACCGCACAAGAATATATCTGACTAGTAAGAATCTTAAAACCTATGTATTGATATCTCTCTGGAAGTGAGTCAAGTGGGTATAAAGCAGCGTAAACTCAGCCGTGAAAAGCAGCTAAACCCCATTATAAAAATAAATTACTTTTAAAAGCCCGTGAAACAAAGACAGTGAAAGAGAGAGAAATTCTTACAAAATTCGTTCAGGGGCTGTGATGCAACCTGGATTGACCATATCTAGACCCACAGCTGGATGAGACATAAGGGTGGACACTCTCGGGGCTGAGAGGTTTGGTGAGTTTCGGGGAGCAAACGCAGAGCCTTTAAAGTAATACTGCCTGTTACCCATCCCATGGGTCCCAAATCTCCAGGTTCAAGGGCATCTTCCTACATCGAAAACATGCATGAGAAACCCAGAAGGTGGTACACCGTGTGATCGGGAAAGCTTTCTAAAACGCACCTCATTTCTCATCTCCTTGTGCTCGGGTTCGCCATTCCAGCCGCTTTACTAGCAATCTCCCTCCTTGGAGAACCAGCACCTTTAACCTCCTGTTCCATACAGCTTGCAATTTGTCCTGAGGATGAACGGGAAGAGGGGGAGCCAATGAGAGACTAGCTCTAGGTGTTGGGACAGGCACAGGTCACTCTATTTTCCCATCAGGAAGAAGAATTAAGAACAGGCTCAGCCTGCCGCCCGGAACCAGAAGAGGACCTGAGGCAATCCTGCACTTTTGCGGCCAGCTCCCAAAAAAGCGAGTTGAAAAATGGAGCTCAGGGGCACTGCAATTCACAAACCTGCAGAGTTATAAATGATAACTCTCGTCCACAAATATATTGAGGGAAGGCAACGAAGAGGATTTGAAAGCAAGGCAGAATTGCAGGGAACAGATTTCAGGAGGTCGATTCGAATCGCCTGTAAAGCACATGAAAAGCGGCAAAACGTCGACAATGATGCCCTTGGCCAAAAAGGGCGTATGCGTTTTTTCCTGAATATATTCAGGAAAAAACGCATACGCCCTTTTTGGCCAACCAAGCAACCTGGAAAGGCAAATCAGCGCTACAAAGAAGTCTCGCTGCCCATCGGTCAAAAGGGCCATGCTGAAAAAAGTGTCAAAACCAGAAATGCAGGACAGGCCATGGAGAAATGGGAGCCTTGCTACGCTGATGGGCGGGATGTAAATTGCCAACAGCCACTCTGGAGAAGTGTACGGTGTGTCCTGAAACATCGAAAAAACACAGCTTAGAGCGCATAGGGCACTTCCACTCATGGGCGTATAAATTGGGAAAACTAAAAATCAGCAAGACACAGGCACCCCAAAGTTTAGGGCTGCTCTGTTGACAAGAACCTCCACTTCATGACACCTTAAATATCCCAGGAAAGAGAAAAATGGATAAAGAAGTGGTGGTCCTTATGTACAATGGAATATCACGCAGCCATGAAATCAATGTCATAAGGCTAGTAGCAGCATGATGAGTAGATTTAGGCACGACGATTCTAAGTGAAATAAGTCACACAGAAAAAGACACTTATCATAAGCTATCATTTATAGAGGGAATGTAAAAACCGCTACACTTGAACTGAATTACAAAACAGAACAGAGTCACACGTTTAGAAAACACACTATGGCTGCTTAACGGGAAAGGTGAGGTGGGGTGATGCATAAAACAAGGGTTTCAAATGAGCTCAGATACCGTTCCATAAACCCAATATGTAATAGAAAGACCTACTCCTTGCCCAGTGAACTGGACTCAACACCCCCTATTCACCGCACAAGAATATATCTGACTAGTAAGAATCTTAAAACCTATGTATTGATATCTCTCTGGAAGTGAGTCAAGTGGGTATAAAGCGGCGTAAACTCAGCCGTGAAAAGCAGCTAAACCCCATTATAAAAATAAATTACTTTTAAAAGCCTGTGAAACAAAGACAGTGAAAGAGAGAGAAATTCTTACAAAATTCGTTCAGGGGCTGTGATGCAACCTGGATTGACCACATCTAGACCCACAGCTGGATGAGACATAAGGGTGGACACTCTCGGGGCTGACAGGTTTGGTGAGTTTCGGGGAGCAAACGCAGAGCCTTTAAAATAATACTGCCTGTTACCCATCCCATGGGTCCCAAATCTCCAGGTTCAAGCGCATCTTCCTACATCGAAAACATGCATGAGAAACCCAGAAGGTGGTACACCGTGTGATCGGGAAAGCTTTCTAAAACGCACCTCATTTCTCATCTCCTTGTGCTCGGGTTCGCCATTCCAGCCGCTTTACTAGCAATCTACCTCCTTGGAGAATCAGCACCTTTAACCTCCTGTTCCATACAGCTTGCAATTTGTCCTGAGGATGAACGGGAAGAGGGGGAGCCAATGAGAGACTAGCTCTAGGTGTTGGGACAGGCACAGGTCACTCTATTTTCCCATCAGGAAGAAGAATTAACCACAGGCTCAGCCTGCCGCCCGGAACCAGAAGAGGGCCTGAGGCAATCCTGCGCTTTTGCGGCCAGCTCCCAAAAAAGCGAGTTGAAAATTGGAGCTCAGGGGCACTGCAATTCACAAACCTGCAGAGTTATAAATGATAACTCTCGTCCACAAATATATTGAGGGAAGGCAACGAAGAGGATTTGAAAGCAAGGCAGAATTGCAGGAAACAGATTTCAGGAGGTCGATTCGAATCGCCTGTAAAGCACATGAAAAGCGGCAAAACGTCGACAATGATGCCCTTGGCCAAAAAGGGCGTATGCGTTTTTTCCTGAATATATTCAGGAAAAAACGCATACGCCCTTTTTGGCCAACCAAGCAACCTGGAAAGGCAAATCAGCGCTACAAAGAAGTCTCGCTGCCCATCGGTCAAAAGGGCCATGCTGAAAAAAGTGTCAAAACCAGAAATGCAGGACAGGCCATGGAGAAATGGGAGCCTTGCTACGCTGATGGGCGGGATGTAAATTGCCAACAGCCACTCTGGAGAAGTGTACGGTGTGTCCTGAAACATCGAAAAAACACAGCTTAGAGCGCATAGGGCACTTCCACTCATGGGCGTATAAATTGGGAAAACTAAAAATCAGCAAGACACAGGCACCCCAAAGTTTAGGGCTGCTCTGTTGACAAGAACCTCCACTTCATGACACCTTAAATATCCCTGGAAAGAGAAAAATGGATAAAGAAGTGGTGGTCCTTATGTACAATGGAATATCACGCAGCCATGAAATCAATGTCATAAGGCTAGTCGCAGCATGATGAGTGGATTTAGGCACGACGATTCTAAGTGAAATAAGTCACACAGAAAAAGACACTTATCATAAGCTATCATTTATAGAGGGAATGTAAAAACCGCTACACTTGAACTGAATTACAAAACAGAACAGAGTCACACGTTTAGAAAACACACTATGGCTGCTTAACGGGAAAGGTGAGGTGGGGTGATGCATAAAACAAGGGTTTCAAATGAGCTCAGATACCGTTCCATAAACCCAATATGTAATAGAAAGACCTACTCCTTGCCCAGTGAACTGGACTCAACACCCCCTATTCACCGCACAAGAATATATCTGACTAGTAAGAATCTTAAAACCTATGTATTGATATCTCTCTGGAAGTGAGTCAAGTGGGTATAAAGCAGCGTAAACTCAGCCGTGAAAAGCAGCTAAACCCCATTATAAAAATAAATTACTTTTAAAAGCCTGTGAAACAAAGACAGTGAAAGAGAGAGAAATTCTTACAAAATTCGTTCAGGGGCTGTGATGCAACCTGGATTGACCACATCTAGACCCACAGCTGGATGAGACATAAGGGTGGACACTCTCGGGGCTGACAGGTTTGGTGAGTTTCGGGGAGCAAACGCAGAGCCTTTAAAATAATACTGCCTGTTACCCATCCCATGGGTCCCAAATCTCCAGGTTCAAGCGCATCTTCCTACATCGAAAACATGCATGAGAAACCCAGAAGGTGGTACACCGTGTGATCGGGAAAGCTTTCTAAAACGCACCTCATTTCTCATCTCCTTGTGCTCGGGTTCGCCATTCCAGCCGCTTTACTAGCAATCTACCTCCTTGGAGAATCAGCACCTTTAACCTCCTGTTCCATACAGCTTGCAATTTGTCCTGAGGATGAACGGGAAGAGGGGGAGCCAATGAGAGACTAGCTCTAGGTGTTGGGACAGGCACAGGTCACTCTATTTTCCCATCAGGAAGAAGAATTAACCACAGGCTCAGCCTGCCGCCCGGAACCAGAAGAGGGCCTGAGGCAATCCTGCGCTTTTGCGGCCAGCTCCCAAAAAAGCGAGTTGAAAATTGGAGCTCAGGGGCACTGCAATTCACAAACCTGCAGAGTTATAAATGATAACTCTCGTCCACAAATATATTGAGGGAAGGCAACGAAGAGGATTTGAAAGCAAGGCAGAATTGCAGGAAACAGATTTCAGGAGGTCGATTCGAATCGCCTGTAAAGCACATGAAAAGCGGCAAAACGTCGACAATGATGCCCTTGGCCAAAAAGGGCGTATGCGTTTTTTCCTGAATATATTCAGGAAAAAACGCATACGCCCTTTTTGGCCAACCAAGCAACCTGGAAAGGCAAATCAGCGCTACAAAGAAGTCTCGCTGCCCATCGGTCAAAAGGGCCATGCTGAAAAAATTGTCAAAACCAGAAATGCAGGACAGGCCATGGAGAAATGGGAGCCTTGCTACGCTGATGGGCGGGATGTAAATTGCCAACAGCCACTCTGGAGAAGTGTACGGTGTGTCCTGAAACATCGAAAAAACACAGCTTAGAGCGCATAGGGCACTTCCACTCATGGGCGTATAAATTGGGAAAACTAAAAATCAGCAAGACACAGGCACCCCAAAGTTTAGGGCTGCTCTGTTGACAAGAACCTCCACTTCATGACACCTTAAATATCCCTGGAAAGAGAAAAATGGATAAAGAAGTGGTGGTCCTTATGTACAATGGAATATCACTCAGCCATGAAATCAATGTCATAAGGCTAGTAGCAGCATGAGGAGTAGATGTAGGCACGACGATTCTAAGTGAAATAAGTCACACAGAAAAAGACACTTATCATAAGCTATCACTTATAGAGGAAATGTAAAAACCACTACACTTGAACTGAATTACAAAACAGAACAGAGTCACACGTTTAGAAGACACACTATGGCTGCTTAACGGGAAAGGTGAGGTGGGGTGATGCATAAAACAAGGGTTTCAAATGAGCTCAGCTACCGTTCCATAAACCCAATATGTAATAGAAAGACCTACTCCTTGCTCAGTGAACTGGACTCAACACCCCCTATTCACCGCACAAGAATATATCTGACTAGTAAGAATCTTAAAACCTATGTATTGATATCTCTCTGGAAGTGAGTCAAGTGGGTGTAAAGCGGCATAAACACAGCCGTGAAAAGCAGCTAAACCCCATTATAAAAATAAATTACTTTTAAAAGCCCGTGAAACAAAGACAGTGAAAGAGAGAGAAATTCTTACAAAATTCGTTCAGGGGCTGTGATGCAACCTGGATTGACCATATCTAGACCCACAGCTGGATGAGACATAAGGGTGGACACTCTCGGGGCTGAGAGGTTTGGTGAGTTTGGGGGAGCAAACGCAGAGCCTTTAAAGTAATACTTCCTGTTACCCATCCCATGGGTCCCAAATCTCCAGGTTCAAGGGCATCTTCCTACATCGAAAACATGCATGAGAAACCCAGAAGGTGGTACACCATGTGATCGGGAAAGCTTTCTAAAACGCACCTCATTTCTCATCTCCTTGTGCTCGGGTTCGCCATTCCAGCCGCTTTACTAGCAATCTCCCTCCTTGGAGAACCAGCACCTTTAACCTCCTGTTCCGTACAGCTTGCAATTTGTCCTGAGGATGAACGGGAAGAGGGGGAGACAATGAGAGACTAGCTCTAGGTGTTGGGACAGGCACAGGTCACTCTATTTTCCCATCAGGAAGAAGAATTAACCACAGGCTCAGCCTGCCGCCCGGAAGCAGAATAGTGCCTGAGGCAATCCTGCGCTTTTGCGGCCAGCTCCCAAAAAAGCGAGTTGAAAAATGGAGCTCAGGGGCACTGCAATTCACAAACCTGCAGAGTTATAAATGATAACTCTCGTCCACAAATATATTGAGGGAAGGCAACGAAGAGGATTTGAAAGCAAGGCAGAATTGCAGGAAACAGATTTCAGGAGGTCGATTTGAATCGCCTGTAAAGCACATGAAAAGCGGCAAAACGTCGACAATGATGCCCTTGGCCAAAAAGTGCGTATGCGTTTTTTCCTGAATATATTCAGGAAAAAACGCATACGCCCTTTTTGGCCAACCAAGCAACCTGGAAAGGCAAATCAGCGCTACAAAGAAGTCTCGCTGCCCATCGGTCAAAAGGGCCATGCTGAAAAAAGTGTCAAAACCAGAAATGCAGGACAGGCCATGGAGAAATGGGAGCCTTGCTACGCTGATGGGCGGGATGTAAATTGCCAACAGCCACTCTGGAGAAGCGTACGGTGTGTCCTGAAACATCGAAAAAACACAGCTTAGAGCGCATAGGGCACTTCCACTCATGGGCGTATAAATTGGGAAAACTAAAAATCAGCAAGACACAGGCACCCCAAAGTTTAGGGCTGCTCTGTTGACAAGAACCTCCACTTCATGACACCTTAAATATCCCAGGAAAGAGAAAAATGGATAAAGAAGTGGTGGTCCTTATGTACAATGGAATATCACTCAGCCATGAAATCAATGTCATATGGCTAGTAGCAGCATGATGAGTGGATTTAGGCACGACGATTCTAAGTGAAATAAGTCACACAGAAAAAGACACTTATCATAAGCTATCATTTATAGAGGGAATGTAAAAACCGCTACACTTGAACTGAATTACAAAACAGAACAGAGTCACACGTTTAGAAAACACACTATGGCTGCTTAACGGGAAAGGTGAGGTGGGGTGATGCATAAAACAAGGGTTTCAAATTAGCTCAGATACCGTTCCATAAACCCAATATGTAATAGAAAGACCTACTCCTTGCCCAGTGAACTGGACTCAACACCCCCTATTCACCGCACAAGAATATATCTGACTAGTAAGAATCTTAAAACCTATGTATTGATATCTCTCTGGAAGTGAGTCAAGTGGGTATAAAGCAGCGTAAACTCAGCCGTGAAAAGCAGCTAAACCCCATTATAAAAATAAATTACTTTTAAAAGCCCGTGAAACAAAGACAGTGAAAGAGAGAGAAATTCTTACAAAATTCGTTCAGGGGCTGTGATGCAACCTGGATTGACCATATCTAGACCCACAGCTGGATGAGACATAAGGGTGGACACTCTCGGGGCTGAGAGGTTTGGTGTGTTTCGGGGAGCAAACGCAGAGCCTTTAAAGTAATACTGCCTGTTACCCATCCCATGGATCCCAAATCTCCAGGTTCAAGGGCATCTTCCTACATCGAAAACATGCATGAGAAACCTAGAAGGTGGTACACCATGTGATCGGGAAAGCTTTCTAAAACGCACCTCATTTCTCAACTCCTTGTGCTCGGGTTCGCCATTCTAGCCACTTTACCAGCAATCTCCCTCCTTGGAGAACCAGCACCTTTAACCTCCTGTTCCGTACAGCTTGCAATTTGTCCTGAGGATGAACGGGAAGAGGGGGAGCCAATGAGAGACTAGCTCTAGGTGTTGGGACAGGCACAGGTCACTCTATTTTCCCATCAGGAAGAAGAATTAACCACAGGCTCAGCCTGCCGCCCGGAACCAGAAGAGGGCCTGAGGCAATCCTGCGCTTTTGCGGCCAGCTCCCAAAAAAGCGAGTTGAAAAATGGAGCTCAGGGGCACTGCAATTCACAAACCTGCAGAGTTATAAATGATAACTCTCGTCCACAAATATATTGAGGGAAGGCAACGAAGAGGATTTGAAAGCAAGGCAGAATTGCAGGAAACAGATTTCAGGAGGTCGATTCGAATCGCCTGTAAAGCACATGAAAAGCGGCAAAACGTCGACAATGATGCCCTTGGCCAAAAAGGGCGTATGCGTTTTTTCCTGAATATATTCAGGAAAAAACGCATACGCCCTTTTTGGCCAACCAAGCAACCTGCAAAGGCAAATCAGCGCTACAAAGAAGTCTCGCTGCCCATCGGTCAAAAGGGCCATGCTGAAAAAAGTGTCAAAACCAGAAATGCAGGACAGGCCATGGAGAAATGGGAGCCTTGCTACGCTGATGGGCGGGATGTAAATTGCCAACAGCCACTCTGGAGAAGTGTACGGTGTGTCCTGAAACATCGAAAAAACACAGCTTAGAGCGCATAGGGCACTTCCACTCATGGGCGTATAAATTGGGAAAACTAAAAATCAGCAAGACACAGGCACCCCAAAGTTTAGGGCTGCTCTGTTGACAAGAACCTCCACTTCATGACACCTTAAATATCCCTGGAAAGAGAAAAATGGATAAAGAAGTGGTGGTCCTTATGTACAATGGAATATCACGCAGCCATGAAATCAATGTCATAAGGCTAGTCGCAGCATGATGAGTGGATTTAGGCACGACGATTCTAAGTGAAATAAGTCACACAGAAAAAGACACTTATCATAAGCTATCATTTATAGAGGGAATGTAAAAACCGCTACACTTGAACTGAATTACAAAACAGAACAGAGTCACACGTTTAGAAAACACACTATGGCTGCTTAACGGGAAAGGTGAGGTGGGGTGATGCATAAAACAAGGGTTTCAAATGAGCTCAGATACCGTTCCATAAACCCAATATGTAATAGAAAGACCTACTCCTTGCCCAGTGAACTGGACTCAACACCCCCTATTCACCGCACAAGAATATATCTGACTAGTAAGAATCTTAAAACCTATGTATTGATATCTCTCTGGAAGTGAGTCAAGTGGGTATAAAGCAGCGTAAACTCAGCCGTGAAAAGCAGCTAAACCCCATTATAAAAATAAATTACTTTTAAAAGCCCGTGAAACAAAGACAGTGAAAGAGAGAGAAATTCTTACAAAATTCGTTCAGGGGCTGTGATGCAACCTGGATTGACCACATCTAGACCCACAGCTGGATGAGACATAAGGGTGGACACTCTCGGGGCTGACAGGTTTGGTGAGTTTCGGGGAGCAAACGCAGAGCCTTTAAAGTAATACTGCCTGTTACCCATCCCATGGGTCCCAAATCTCCAGGTTCAAGGGCATCTTCCTACATCGAAAACATGCATGAGAAACCCAGAAGGTGGTACACCGTGTGATCGGGAAAGCTTTCTAAAACGCACCTCATTTCTCATCTCCTTGTGCTCGGGTTCGCCATTCCAGCCGCTTTACTAGCAATCTCCCTCCTTGGAGAATCAGCACCTTTAACCTCCTGTTCCATACAGCTTGCAATTTGTCCTGAGGATGAACGGGATGAGGGGGAGCCAATGAGAGACTAGCTCTAGGTGTTGGGACAGGCACAGGTCACTCTATTTTCCCATCAGGAAGAAGAATTAACCACAGGCTCAGCCTGCCGCCCGGAACCAGAAGAGGACCTGAGGCAATCCTGCGCTTTTGCGGCCAGCTCCCAAAAAAGCGAGTTGAAAAATGGAGCTCAGGGGCACTGCAATTCACAAACCTGCAGAGTTATAAATGATAACTCTCGTCCACAAATATATTGAGGGAAGGCAACGAAGAGGATTTGAAAGCAAGGCAGAATTGCAGGGAACAGATTTCAGGTGGTCGATTCGAATCGCCTGTAAAGCACATGAAAAGCGGCAAAACGTCGACAATGATGCCCTTGGCCAAAAAGGGCGTATGCGTTTTTTCCTGAATATATTCAGGAAAAAACGCATACGCCCTTTTTGGCCAACCAAGCAACCTGGAAAGGCAAATCAGCGCTACAAAGAAGTCTCGCTGCCCATCGGTCAAAAGGGCCATGCTGAAAAAAGTGTCAAAACCAGAAATGCAGGACAGGCCATGGAGAAATGGGAGCCTTGCTACGCTGATGGGCGGGATGTAAATTGCCAACAGCCACTCTGGAGAAGTGTACGGTGTGTCCTGAAACATCGAAAAAACACAGCTTAGAGCGCATAGGGCACTTCCACTCATGGGCGTATAAATTGGGAAAACTAAAAATCAGCAAGACACAGGCACCCCAAAGTTTAGGGCTGCTCTGTTGACAAGAACCTCCACTTCATGACACCTTAAATATCCCAGGAAAGAGAAAAATGGATAAAGAAGTGGTGGTCCTTATGTACAATGGAATATCACTCAGCCATGAAATCAATGTCATAAGGCTAGTAGCAGCATGAGGAGTAGATTTAGGCACGACGATTCTAAGTGAAATAAGTCACACAGAAAAAGACACTTATCATAAGCTATTAGTTATAGAGGGAATGTAAAAACCGCTACACTTGAACTGAATTACAAAACAGAACAGAGTCACACGTTTAGAAGACACACTATGGCTGCTTAACGGGAAAGGTGAGGTGGGGTGATGAATAAAACAAGGGTTTCAAATGAGCTCAGCTACCGTTCCATAAACCCAATATGTAATAGAAAGACCTACTCCTTGCTCAGTGAACTGGACTCAACACCCCCTATTCACCGCACAAGAATATATCTGACTAGTAAGAATCTTAAAACCTATGTATTGATATCTCTCTGGAAGTGAGTCAAGTGGGTGTAAAGCGGCATAAACACAGCCGTGAAAAGCAGCTAAACCCCATTATAAAAATAAATTACTTTTAAAAGCCCGTGAAACAAAGACAGTGAAAGAGAGAGAAATTCTTACAAAATTCGTTCAGGGGCTGTGATGCAACCTGGATTGACCATATCTAGACCCACAGCTGGATGAGACATAAGGGTGGACACTCTCGGGGCTGAGAGGTTTGGTGAGTTTCGGGGAGCAAACGCAGAGCCTTTAAAGTAATACTGCCTGTTACCCATCCCATGGGTCCCAAATCTCCAGGTTCAAGCGCATCTTCCTACATCGAAAACATGCATGAGAAACCCAGAAGGTGGTACACCATGTGATCGGGAAAGCTTTCTAAAACGCACCTCATTTCTCAACTCCTTGTGCTCGGGTTCGCCATTCTAGCCGCTTTACTAGCAATCTCCCTCCTTGGAGAACCAGCACCTTTAACCTCCTGTTCCGTACAGCTTGCAATTTGTCCTGAGGATGAACGGGAAGAGGGGGAGCCAATGAGAGACTAGCTCTAGGTGTTGGGACAGGCACAGGTCACTCTATTTTCCCATCAGGAAGAAGAATTAACCACAGGCTCAGCCTGCCGCCCGGAACCAGAAGAGGGCCTGAGGCAATCCTGCGCTTTTGCGGCCAGCTCCCAAAAAAGCGAGTTGAAAAATGGAGCTCAGGGGCACTGCAATTCACAAACCTGCAGAGTTATAAATGATAACTCTCGTCCACAAATATATTGAGGGAAGGCAACGAAGAGGATTTGAAAGCAAGGCAGAATTGCAGGAAACAGATTTCAGGAGGTCGATTCGAATCGCCTGTAAAGCACATGAAAAGCGGCAAAACGTCGACAATGATGCCCTTGGCCAAAAAGGGCGTATGCGTTTTTTCCTGAATATATTCAGGAAAAAACGCATACGCCCTTTTTGGCCAACCAAGCAACCTGCAAAGGCAAATCAGCGCTACAAAGAAGTCTCGCTGCCCATCGGTCAAAAGGGCCATGCTGAAAAAAGTGTCAAAACCAGAAATGCAGGACAGGCCATGGAGAAATGGGAGCCTTGCTACGCTGATGGGCGGGATGTAAATTGCCAACAGCCACTCTGGAGAAGTGTACGGTGTGTCCTGAAACATCGAAAAAACACAGCTTAGAGCGCATAGGGCACTTCCACTCATGGGCGTATAAATTGGGAAAACTAAAAATCAGCAAGACACAGGCACCCCAAAGTTTAGGGCTGCTCTGTTGACAAGAACCTCCACTTCATGACACCTTAAATATCCCTGGAAAGAGAAAAATGGATAAAGAAGTGGTGGTCCTTATGTACAATGGAATATCACTCAGCCATGAAATCAATGTCATAAGGCTAGTCGCAGCATGATGAGTGGATTTAGGCACGACGATTCTAAGTGAAATAAGTCACACAGAAAAAGACACTTATCATAAGCTATCATTTATAGAGGGAATGTAAAAACCGCTACACTTGAACTGAATTACAAAACAGAACAGAGTCACACGTTTAGAAAACACACTATGGCTGCTTAACGGGAAAGGTGAGGTGGGGTGATGCATAAAACAAGGGTTTCAAATGAGCTCAGCTACCGTTCCATAAACCCAATATGTAATAGAAAGACCTACTCCTTGCCCAGTGAACTGGACTCAACACCCCCTATTCACCGCACAAGAATATATCTGACTAGTAAGAATCTTAAAACCTATGTATTGATATCTCTCTGGAAGTGAGTCAAGTGGGTATAAAGCAGCGTAAACTCAGCCGTGAAAAGCAGCTAAACCCCATTATAAAAATAAATTACTTTTAAAAGCCCGTGAAACAAAGACAGTGAAAGAGAGAGAAATTCTTACAAAATTCGTTCAGGGGCTGTGATGCAACCTGGATTGACCATATCTAGACCCACAGCTGGATGAGACATAAGGGTGGACACTCTCGGGGCTGAGAGGTTTGGTGAGTTTCGGGGAGCAAACGCAGAGCCTTTAAAGTAATACTGCCTGTTACCCATCCCATGGGTCCCAAATCTCCAGGTTCAAGGGCATCTTCCTACATCGAAAACATGCATGAGAAACCCAGAAGGTGGTACACCGTGTGATCGGGAAAGCTTTCTAAAACGCACCTCATTTCTCATCTCCTTGTGCTCGGGTTCGCCATTCCAGCCGCTTTACTAGCAATCTCCCTCCTTGGAGAACCAGCACCTTTAACCTCCTGTTCCATACAGCTTGCAATTTGTCCTGAGGATGAACGGGAAGAGGGGGAGCCAATGAGAGACTAGCTCTAGGTGTTGGGACAGGCACAGGTCACTCTATTTTCCCATCAGGAAGAAGAATTAAGAACAGGCTCAGCCTGCCGCCCGGAACCAGAAGAGGACCTGAGGCAATCCTGCACTTTTGCGGCCAGCTCCCAAAAAAGCGAGTTGAAAAATGGAGCTCAGGGGCACTGCAATTCACAAACCTGCAGAGTTATAAATGATAACTCTCGTCCACAAATATATTGAGGGAAGGCAACGAAGAGGATTTGAAAGCAAGGCAGAATTGCAGGGAACAGATTTCAGGAGGTCGATTCGAATCGCCTGTAAAGCACATGAAAAGCGGCAAAACGTCGACAATGATGCCCTTGGCCAAAAAGGGCGTATGCGTTTTTTCCTGAATATATTCAGGAAAAAACGCATACGCCCTTTTTGGCCAACCAAGCAACCTGGAAAGGCAAATCAGCGCTACAAAGAAGTCTCGCTGCCCATCGGTCAAAAGGGCCATGCTGAAAAAAGTGTCAAAACCAGAAATGCAGGACAGGCCATGGAGAAATGGGAGCCTTGCTACGCTGATGGGCGGGATGTAAATTGCCAACAGCCACTCTGGAGAAGTGTACGGTGTGTCCTGAAACATCGAAAAAACACAGCTTAGAGCGCATAGGGCACTTCCACTCATGGGCGTATAAATTGGGAAAACTAAAAATCAGCAAGACACAGGCACCCCAAAGTTTAGGGCTGCTCTGTTGACAAGAACCTCCACTTCATGACACCTTAAATATCCCAGGAAAGAGAAAAATGGATAAAGAAGTGGTGGTCCTTATGTACAATGGAATATCACTCAGCCATGAAATCAATGTCATAAGGCTAGTAGCAGCATGATGAGTAGATTTAGGCACGACGATTCTAAGTGAAATAAGTCACACAGAAAAAGACACTTATCATAAGCTATTAGTTATAGAGGGAATGTAAAAACCGCTACACTTGAACTGAATTACAAAACAGAACAGAGTCACACGTTTAGAAGACACACTATGGCTGCTTAACGGGAAAGGTGAGGTGGGGTGATGAATAAAACAAGGGTTTCAAATGAGCTCAGCTACCGTTCCATAAACCCAATATGTAATAGAAAGACCTACTCCTTGCTCAGTGAACTGGACTCAACACCCCCTATTCACCGCACAAGAATATATCTGACTAGTAAGAATCTTAAAACCTATGTATTGATATCTCTCTGGAAGTGAGTCAAGTGGGTGTAAAGCGGCATAAACACAGCCGTGAAAAGCAGCTAAACCCCATTATAAAAATAAATTACTTTTAAAAGCCCGTGAAACAAAGACAGTGAAAGAGAGAGAAATTCTTACAAAATTCGTTCAGGGGCTGTGATGCAACCTGGATTGACCATATCTAGACCCACAGCTGGATGAGACATAAGGGTGGACACTCTCGGGGCTGAGAGGTTTGGTGAGTTTCGGGGAGCAAACGCAGAGCCTTTAAAGTAATACTGCCTGTTACCCATCCCATGGGTCCCAAATCTCCAGGTTCAAGCGCATCTTCCTACATCGAAAACATGCATGAGAAACCCAGAAGGTGGTACACCATGTGATCGGGAAAGCTTTCTAAAACGCCCCTCATTTCTCAACTCCTTGTGCTCGGGTTCGCCATTCTAGCCGCTTTACTAGCAATCTCCCTCCTTGGAGAACCAGCACCTTTAACCTCCTGTTCCGTACAGCTTGCAATTTGTCCTGAGGATGAACGGGAAGAGGGGGAGCCAATGAGAGACTAGCTCTAGGTGTTGGGACAGGCACAGGTCACTCTATTTTCCCATCAGGAAGAAGAATTAACCACAGGCTCAGCCTGCCGCCCGGAACCAGAAGAGGGCCTGAGGCAATCCTGCGCTTTTGCGGCCAGCTCCCAAAAAAGCGAGTTGAAAAATGGAGCTCAGGGGCACTGCAATTCACAAACCTGCAGAGTTATAAATGATAACTCTCGTCCACAAATATATTGAGGGAAGGCAACGAAGAGGATTTGAAAGCAAGGCAGAATTGCAGGAAACAGATTTCAGGAGGTCGATTCGAATCGCCTGTAAAGCACATGAAAAGCGGCAAAACGTCGACAATGATGCCCTTGGCCAAAAAGGGCGTATGCGTTTTTTCCTGAATATATTCAGGAAAAAACGCATACGCCCTTTTTGGCCAACCAAGCAACCTGCAAAGGCAAATCAGCGCTACAAAGAAGTCTCGCTGCCCATCGGTCAAAAGGGCCATGCTGAAAAAAGTGTCAAAACCAGAAATGCAGGACAGGCCATGGAGAAATGGGAGCCTTGCTACGCTGATGGGCGGGATGTAAATTGCCAACAGCCACTCTGGAGAAGTGTACGGTGTGTCCTGAAACATCGAAAAAACACAGCTTAGAGCGCATAGGGCACTTCCACTCATGGGCGTATAAATTGGGAAAACTAAAAATCAGCAAGACACAGGCACCCCAAAGTTTAGGGCTGCTCTGTTGACAAGAACCTCCACTTCATGACACCTTAAATATCCCTGGAAAGAGAAAAATGGATAAAGAAGTGGTGCTCCTTATGTACAATGGAATATCACTCAGCCATGAAATCAATGTCATAAGGCTAGTCGCAGCATGATGAGTGGATTTAGGCACGACGATTCTAAGTGAAATAAGTCACACAGAAAAAGACACTTATCATAAGCTATCATTTATAGAGGGAATGTAAAAACCGCTACACTTGAACTGAATTACAAAACAGAACAGAGTCACACGTTTAGAAAACACACTATGGCTGCTTAACGGGAAAGGTGAGGTGGGGTGATGCATAAAACAAGGGTTTCAAATGAGCTCAGCTACCGTTCCATAAACCCAATATGTAATAGAAAGACCTACTCCTTGCCCAGTGAACTGGACTCAACACCCCCTATTCACCGCACAAGAATATATCTGACTAGTAAGAATCTTAAAACCTATGTATTGATATCTCTCTGGAAGTGAGTCAAGTGGGTATAAAGCAGCGTAAACTCAGCCGTGAAAAGCAGCTAAACCCCATTATAAAAATAAATTACTTTTAAAAGCCCGTGAAACAAAGACAGTGAAAGAGAGAGAAATTCTTACAAAATTCGTTCAGGGGCTGTGATGCAACCTGGATTGACCATATCTAGACCCACAGCTGGATGAGACATAAGGGTGGACACTCTCGGGGCTGAGAGGTTTGGTGAGTTTCGGGGAGCAAACGCAGAGCCTTTAAAGTAATACTGCCTGTTACCCATCCCATGGGTCCCAAATCTCCAGGTTCAAGGGCATCTTCCTACATCGAAAACATGCATGAGAAACCCAGAAGGTGGTACACCGTGTGATCGGGAAAGCTTTCTAAAACGCACCTCATTTCTCATCTCCTTGTGCTCGGGTTCGCCATTCCAGCCGCTTTACTAGCAATCTCCCTCCTTGGAGAACCAGCACCTTTAACCTCCTGTTCCATACAGCTTGCAATTTGTCCTGAGGATGAACGGGAAGAGGGGGAGCCAATGAGAGACTAGCTCTAGGTGTTGGGACAGGCACAGGTCACTCTATTTTCCCATCAGGAAGAAGAATTAAGAACAGGCTCAGCCTGCCGCCCGGAACCAGAAGAGGACCTGAGGCAATCCTGCACTTTTGCGGCCAGCTCCCAAAAAAGCGAGTTGAAAAATGGAGCTCAGGGGCACTGCAATTCACAAACCTGCAGAGTTATAAATGATAACTCTCGTCCACAAATATATTGAGGGAAGGCAACGAAGAGGATTTGAAAGCAAGGCAGAATTGCAGGGAACAGATTTCAGGAGGTCGATTCGAATCGCCTGTAAAGCACATGAAAAGCGGCAAAACGTCGACAATGATGCCCTTGGCCAAAAAGGGCGTATGCGTTTTTTCCTGAATATATTCAGGAAAAAACGCATACGCCCTTTTTGGCCAACCAAGCAACCTGGAAAGGCAAATCAGCGCTACAAAGAAGTCTCGCTGCCCATCGGTCAAAAGGGCCATGCTGAAAAAAGTGTCAAAACCAGAAATGCAGGACAGGCCATGGAGAAATGGGAGCCTTGCTACGCTGATGGGCGGGATGTAAATTGCCAACAGCCACTCTGGAGAAGTGTACGGTGTGTCCTGAAACATCGAAAAAACACAGCTTAGAGCGCATAGGGCACTTCCACTCATGGGCGTATAAATTGGGAAAACTAAAAATCAGCAAGACACAGGCACCCCAAAGTTTAGGGCTGCTCTGTTGACAAGAACCTCCACTTCATGACACCTTAAATATCCCTGGAAAGAGAAAAATGGATAAAGAAGTGGTGGTCCTTATGTACAATGGAATATCACTCAGCCATGAAATCAATGTCATAAGGCTAGTAGCAGCATGATGAGTAGATTTAGGCACGACGATTCTAAGTGAAATAAGTCACACAGAAAAAGACACTTATCATAAGCTATCATTTATAGAGGGAATGTAAAAACCGCTACACTTGAACTGAATTACAAAACAGAACAGAGTCACACGTTTAGAAAACACACTATGGCTGCTTAACGGGAAAGGTGAGGTGGGGTGATGCATAAAACAAGGGTTTCAAATGAGCTCAGATACCGTTCCATAAACCCAATATGTAATAGAAAGACCTACTCCTTGCCCAGTGAACTGGACTCAACACCCCCTATTCACCGCACAAGAATATATCTGACTAGTAAGAATCTTAAAACCTATGTATTGATATCTCTCTGGAAGTGAGTCAAGTGGGTATAAAGCAGCGTAAACTCAGCCGTGAAAAGCAGCTAAACCCCATTATAAAAATAAATTACTTTTAAAAGCCCGTGAAACAAAGACAGTGAAAGAGAGAGAAATTCTTACAAAATTCGTTCAGGGGCTGTGATGCAACCTGGATTGACCATATCTAGACCCACAGCTGGATGAGACATAAGGGTGGACACTCTCGGGGCTGAGAGGTTTGGTGAGTTTCGGGGAGCAAACGCAGAGCCTTTAAAGTAATACTGCCTGTTACCCATCCCATGGGTCCCAAATCTCCAGGTTCAAGGGCATCTTCCTACATCGAAAACATGCATGAGAAACCCAGAAGGTGGTACACCGTGTGATCGGGAAAGCTTTCTAAAACGCACCTCATTTCTCATCTCCTTGTGCTCGGGTTCGCCATTCCAGCCGCTTTACTAGCAATCTCCCTCCTTGGAGAATCAGCACCTTTAACCTCCTGTTCCATACAGCTTGCAATTTGTCCTGAGGATGAACGGGAAGAGGGGGAGCCAATGAGAGACTAGCTCTAGGTGTTGGGACAGGCACAGGTCACTCTATTTTCCCATCAGGAAGAAGAATTAACCACAGGCTCAGCCTGCCGCCCGGAACCAGAAGAGGACCTGAGGCAATCCTGCGCTTTTGCGGCCAGCTCCCAAAAAAGCGAGTTGAAAAATGGAGCTCAGGGGCACTGCAATTCACAAACCTGCAGAGTTATAAATGATAACTCTCGTCCACAAATATATTGAGGGAAGGCAACGAAGAGGATTTGAAAGCAAGGCAGAATTGCAGGGAACAGATTTCAGGAGGTCGATTCGAATCGCCTGTAAAGCACATGAAAAGCGGCAAAACGTCGACAATGATGCCCTTGGCCAAAAAGGGCGTATGCGTTTTTTCCTGAATATATTCAGGAAAAAACGCATACGCCCTTTTTGGCCAACCAAGCAACCTGGAAAGGCAAATCAGCGCTACAAAGAAGTCTCGCTGCCCATCGGTCAAAAGGGCCATGCTGAAAAAAGTGTCAAAACCAGAAATGCAGGACAGGCCATGGAGAAATGGGAGCCTTGCTACGCTGATGGGCGGGATGTAAATTGCCAACAGCCACTCTGGAGAAGTGTACGGTGTGTCCTGAAACATCGAAAAAACACAGCTTAGAGCGCATAGGGCACTTCCACTCATGGGCGTATAAATTGGGAAAACTAAAAATCAGCAAGACACAGGCACCCCAAAGTTTAGGGCTGCTCTGTTGACAAGAACCTCCACTTCATGACACCTTAAATATCCCTGGAAAGAGAAAAATGGATAAAGAAGTGGTGGTCCTTATGTACAATGGAATATCACTCAGCCATGAAATCAATGTCATAAGGCTAGTAGCAGCATGATGAGTAGATTTAGGCACGACGATTCTAAGTGAAATAAGTCACACAGAAAAAGACACTTATCATAAGCTATCATTTATAGAGGGAATGTAAAAACCGCTACACTTGAACTGAATTACAAAACAGAACAGAGTCACACGTTTAGAAAACACACTATGGCTGCTTAACGGGAAAGGTGAGGTGGGGTGATGCATAAAACAAGGGTTTCAAATGAGCTCAGATACCGTTCCATAAACCCAATATGTAATAGAAAGACCTACTCCTTGCCCAGTGAACTGGACTCAACACCCCCTATTCACCGCACAAGAATATATCTGACTAGTAAGAATCTTAAAACCTATGTATTGATATCTCTCTGGAAGTGAGTCAAGTGGGTATAAAGCAGCGTAAACTCAGCCGTGAAAAGCAGCTAAACCCCATTATAAAAATAAATTACTTTTAAAAGCCCGTGAAACAAAGACAGTGAAAGAGAGAGAAATTCTTACAAAATTCGTTCAGGGGCTGTGATGCAACCTGGATTGACCATATCTAGACCCACAGCTGGATGAGACATAAGGGTGGACACTCTCGGGGCTGAGAGGTTTGGTGAGTTTCGGGGAGCAAACGCAGAGCCTTTAAAGTAATACTGCCTGTTACCCATCCCATGGGTCCCAAATCTCCAGGTTCAAGGGCATCTTCCTACATCGAAAACATGCATGAGAAACCCAGAAGGTGGTACACCGTGTGATCGGGAAAGCTTTCTAAAACGCACCTCATTTCTCATCTCCTTGTGCTCGGGTTCGCCATTCCAGCCGCTTTACTAGCAATCTCCCTCCTTGGAGAATCAGCACCTTTAACCTCCTGTTCCATACAGCTTGCAATTTGTCCTGAGGATGAACGGGAAGAGGGGGAGCCAATGAGAGACTAGCTCTAGGTGTTGGGACAGGCACAGGTCACTCTATTTTCCCATCAGGAAGAAGAATTAACCACAGGCTCAGCCTGCCGCCCGGAACCAGAAGAGGACCTGAGGCAATCCTGCGCTTTTGCGGCCAGCTCCCAAAAAAGCGAGTTGAAAAATGGAGCTCAGGGGCACTGCAATTCACAAACCTGCAGAGTTATAAATGATAACTCTCGTCCACAAATATATTGAGGGAAGGCAACGAAGAGGATTTGAAAGCAAGGCAGAATTGCAGGGAAAAGATTTCAGGAGGTCGATTCGAATCGCCTGTAAAGCACATGAAAAGCGGCAAAACGTCGACAATGATGCCCTTGGCCAAAAAGGGCGTATGCGTTTTTTCCTGAATATATTCAGGAAAAAACGCATACGCCCTTTTTGGCCAACCAAGCAACCTGGAAAGGCAAATCAGCGATACAAAGAAGTCTCGCTGCCCATCGGTCAAAAGGGCCATGCTGAAAAAAGTGTCAAAACCAGAAATGCAGGACAGGCCATGGAGAAATGGGAGCCTTGCTACGCTGATGGGCGGGATGTAAATTGCCAACAGCCACTCTGGAGAAGTGTACGGTGTGTCCTGAAACATCGAAAAAACACAGCTTAGAGCGCATAGGGCACTTCCACTCATGGGCGTATAAATTGGGAAAACTAAAAATCAGCAAGACACAGGCACCCCAAAGTTTAGGGCTGCTCTGTTGACAAGAACCTCCACTTCATGACACCTTAAATATCCCAGGAAAGAGAAAAATGGATAAAGAAGTGGTGGTCCTTATGTACAATGGAATATCACTCAGCCATGAAATCAATGTCATAAGGCTAGTAGCAGCATGATGAGTAGATTTAGGCACGACGATTCTAAGTGAAATAAGTCACACAGAAAAAGACACTTATCATAAGCTATCAGTTATAGAGGGAATGTAAAAACCGCTACACTTGAACTGAATTACAAAACAGAACAGAGTCACACGTTTAGAAGACACACTATGGCTGCTTAACGGGAAAGGTGAGGTGGGGTGATGAATAAAACAAGGGTTTCAAATGAGCTCAGCTACCGTTCCATAAACCCAATATGTAATAGAAAGACCTACTCCTTGCTCAGTGAACTGGACTCAACACCCCCTATTCACCGCACAAGAATATATCTGACTAGTAAGAATCTTAAAACCTATGTATTGATATCTCTCTGGAAGTGAGTCAAGTGGGTGTAAAGCGGCATAAACACAGCCGTGAAAAGCAGCTAAACCCCATTATAAAAATAAATTACTTTTAAAAGCCCGTGAAACAAAGACAGTGAAAGAGAGAGAAATTCTTACAAAATTCGTTCAGGGGCTGTGATGCAACCTGGATTGACCATATCTAGACCCACAGCTGGATGAGACATAGGGGTGGACACTCTCGGGGCTGAGAGGTTTGGTGAGTTTGGGGGAGCAAACGCAGAGCCTTTAAAGTAATACTGCCTGTTACCCATCCCATGGGTCCCAAATCTCCAGGTTCAAGGGCATCTTCCTACATCGAAAACATGCATGAGAAACCCAGAAGGTGGTACACCGTGTGATCGGGAAAGCTTTCTAAAACGCACCTCATTTCTCATCTCCTTGTGCTCGGGTTCGCCATTCCAGCCGCTTTACTAGCAATCTCCCTCCTTGGAGAATCAGCACCTTTAACCTCCTGTTCCATACAGCTTGCAATTTGTCCTGAGGATGAACGGGAAGAGGGGGAGCCAATGAGAGACTAGCTCTAGGTGTTGGGACAGGCACAGGTCACTCTATTTTCCCATCAGGAAGAAGAATTAACCACAGGCTCAGCCTGCCGCCCGGAACCAGAAGAGGGCCTGAGGCAATCCTGCGCTTTTGCGGCCAGCTCCCAAAAAAGCGAGTTGAAAAATGGAGCTCAGGGGCACTGCAATTCACAAACCTGCAGAGTTATAATTGATAACTCTCGTCCACAAATATATTGAGGGAAGGCAACGAAGAGGATCTGAAAGCAAGGCAGAATTGCAGGAAACAGATTTCAGGAGGTCGATTCGAATCGCCTGTAAAGCACATGAAAAGCGGCAAAACGTCGACAATGATGCCCTTGGCCAAAAAGGGCGTATGCGTTTTTTCCTGAATATATTCAGGAAAAAACGCATACGCCCTTTTTGGCCAACCAAGCAACCTGGAAAGGCAAATCAGCGCTACAAAGAAGTCTCGCTGCCCATCGGTCAAAAGGGCCATGCTGAAAAAAGTGTCAAAACCAGAAATGCAGGACAGGCCATGGAGAAATGGGAGCCTTGCTACGCTGATGGGCGGGATGTAAATTGCCAACAGCCACTCTGGAGAAGTGTACGGTGTGTCCTGAAACATCGAAAAAACACAGCTTAGAGCGCATAGGGCACTTCCACTCATGGGCGTATAAATTGGGAAAACTAAAAATCAGCAAGACACAGGCACCCCAAAGTTTAGGGCTGCTCTGTTGACAAGAACCTCCACTTCATGACACCTTAAATATCCCTGGAAAGAGAAAAATGGATAAAGAAGTGGTGGTCCTTATGTACAATGGAATATCACTCAGCCATGAAATCAATGTCATAAGGCTAGTAGCAGCATGATGAGTAGATTTAGGCACGACGATTCTAAGTGAAATAAGTCACACAGAAAAAGACACTTATCATAAGCTATCATTTATAGAGGGAATGTAAAAACCGCTACACTTGAACTGAATTACAAAACAGAACAGAGTCACACGTTTAGAAAACACACTATGGCTGCTTAACGGGAAAGGTGAGGTGGGGTGATGCATAAAACAAGGGTTTCAAATGAGCTCAGATACCGTTCCATAAACCCAATATGTAATAGAAAGACCTACTCCTTGCCCAGTGAACCGGACTCAACACCCCCTATTCACCGCACAAGAATATATCTGACTAGTAAGAATCTTAAAACCTATGTATTGATATCTCTCTGGAAGTGAGTCAAGTGGGTATAAAGCAGCGTAAACTCAGCCGTGAAAAGCAGCTAAACCCCATTATAAAAATAAATTACTTTTAAAAGCCCGTGAAACAAAGACAGTGAAAGAGAGAGAAATTCTTACAAAATTCGTTCAGGGGCTGTGATGCAACCTGGATTGACCATATCTAGACCCACAGCTGGATGAGACATAAGGGTGGACACTCTCGGGGCTGAGAGGTTTGGTGAGTTTCGGGGAGCAAACGCAGAGCCTTTAAAGTAATACTGCCTGTTACCCATCCCATGGGTCCCAAATCTCCAGGTTCAAGGGCATCTTCCTACATCGAAAACATGCATGAGAAACCCAGAAGGTGGTACACCGTGTGATCGGGAAAGCTTTCTAAAACGCACCTCATTTCTCATCTCCTTGTGCTCGGGTTCGCCATTCCAGCCGCTTTACTAGCAATCTCCCTCCTTGGAGAATCAGCACCTTTAACCTCCTGTTCCATACAGCTTGCAATTTGTCCTGAGGATGAACGGGAAGAGGGGGAGCCAATGAGAGACTAGCTCTAGGTGTTGGGACAGGCACAGGTCACTCTATTTTCCCATCAGGAAGAAGAATTAACCACAGGCTCAGCCTGCCGCCCGGAACCAGAAGAGGACCTGAGGCAATCCTGCGCTTTTGCGGCCAGCTCCCAAAAAAGCGAGTTGAAAAATGGAGCTCAGGGGCACTGCAATTCACAAACCTGCAGAGTTATAAATGATAACTCTCGTCCACAAATATATTGAGGGAAGGCAACGAAGAGGATTTGAAAGCAAGGCAGAATTGCAGGAAACAGATTTCAGGAGGTCGATTCGAATCGCCTGTAAAGCACATGAAAAGCGGCAAAACGTCGACAATGATGCCCTTGGCCAAAAAGGGCGTATGCGTTTTTTCCTGAATATATTCAGGAAAAAACGCATACGCCCTTTTTGGCCAACCAAGCAACCTGGAAAGGCAAATCAGCGATACAAAGAAGTCTCGCTGCCCATCGGTCAAAAGGGCCATGCTGAAAAAAGTGTCAAAACCAGAAATGCAGGACAGGCCATGGAGAAATGGGAGCCTTGCTACGCTGATGGGCGGGATGTAAATTGCCAACAGCCACTCTGGAGAAGTGTACGGTGTGTCCTGAAACATCGAAAAAACACAGCTTAGAGCGCATAGGGCACTTCCACTCATGGGCGTATAAATTGGGAAAACTAAAAATCAGCAAGACACAGGCACCCCAAAGTTTAGGGCTGCTCTGTTGACAAGAACCTCCACTTCATGACACCTTAAATATCCCAGGAAAGAGAAAAATGGATAAAGAAGTGGTGGTCCTTATGTACAATGGAATATCACTCAGCCATGAAATCAATGTCATAAGGCTAGTAGCAGCATGATGAGTAGATTTAGGCACGACGATTCTAAGTGAAATAAGTCACACAGAAAAAGACACTTATCATAAGCTATCAGTTATAGAGGGAATGTAAAAACCGCTACACTTGAACTGAATTACAAAACAGAACAGAGTCACACGTTTAGAAGACACACTATGGCTGCTTAACGGGAAAGGTGAGGTGGGGTGATGAATAAAACAAGGGTTTCAAATGAGCTCAGCTACCGTTCCATAAACCCAATATGTAATAGAAAGACCTACTCCTTGCTCAGTGAACTGGACTCAACACCCCCTATTCACCGCACAAGAATATATCTGACTAGTAAGAATCTTAAAACCTATGTATTGATATCTCTCTGGAAGTGAGTCAAGTGGGTGTAAAGCGGCATAAACACAGCCGTGAAAAGCAGCTAAACCCCATTATAAAAATAAATTACTTTTAAAAGCCCGTGAAACAAAGACAGTGAAAGAGAGAGAAATTCTTACAAAATTCGTTCAGGGGCTGTGATGCAACCTGGATTGACCATATCTAGACCCACAGCTGGATGAGACATAGGGGTGGACACTCTCGGGGCTGAGAGGTTTGGTGAGTTTGGGGGAGCAAACGCAGAGCCTTTAAAGTAATACTGCCTGTTACCCATCCCATGGGTCCCAAATCTCCAGGTTCAAGGGCATCTTCCTACATCGAAAACATGCATGAGAAACCCAGAAGGTGGTACACCGTGTGATCGGGAAAGCTTTCTAAAACGCACCTCATTTCTCATCTCCTTGTGCTCGGGTTCGCCATTCCAGCCGCTTTACTAGCAATCTCCCTCCTTGGAGAATCAGCACCTTTAACCTCCTGTTCCATACAGCTTGCAATTTGTCCTGAGGATGAACGGGAAGAGGGGGAGCCAATGAGAGACTAGCTCTAGGTGTTGGGACAGGCACAGGTCACTCTATTTTCCCATCAGGAAGAAGAATTAACCACAGGCTCAGCCTGCCGCCCGGAACCAGAAGAGGGCCTGAGGCAATCCTGCGCTTTTGCGGCCAGCTCCCAAAAAAGCGAGTTGAAAAATGGAGCTCAGGGGCACTGCAATTCACAAACCTGCAGAGTTATAATTGATAACTCTCGTCCACAAATATATTGAGGGAAGGCAACGAAGAGGATTTGAAAGCAAGGCAGAATTGCAGGAAACAGATTTCAGGAGGTCGATTCGAATCGCCTGTAAAGCACATGAAAAGCGGCAAAACGTCGACAATGATGCCCTTGGCCAAAAAGGGCGTATGCGTTTTTTCCTGAATATATTCAGGAAAAAACGCATACGCCCTTTTTGGCCAACCAAGCAACCTGGAAAGGCAAATCAGCGCTACAAAGAAGTCTCGCTGCCCATCGGTCAAAAGGGCCATGCTGAAAAAAGTGTCAAAACCAGAAATGCAGGACAGGCCATGGAGAAATGGGAGCCTTGCTACGCTGATGGGCGGGATGTAAATTGCCAACAGCCACTCTGGAGAAGTGTACGGTGTGTCCTGAAACATCGAAAAAACACAGCTTAGAGCGCATAGGGCACTTCCACTCATGGGCGTATAAATTGGGAAAACTAAAAATCAGCAAGACACAGGCACCCCAAAGTTTAGGGCTGCTCTGTTGACAAGAACCTCCACTTCATGACACCTTAAATATCCCTGGAAAGAGAAAAATGGATAAAGAAGTGGTGGTCCTTATGTACAATGGAATATCACTCAGCCATGAAATCAATGTCATAAGGCTAGTAGCAGCATGATGAGTAGATTTAGGCACGACGATTCTAAGTGAAATAAGTCACACAGAAAAAGACACTTATCATAAGCTATCATTTATAGAGGGAATGTAAAAACCGCTACACTTGAACTGAATTACAAAACAGAACAGAGTCACACGTTTAGAAAACACACTATGGCTGCTTAACGGGAAAGGTGAGGTGGGGTGATGCATAAAACAAGGGTTTCAAATGAGCTCAGATACCGTTCCATAAACCCAATATGTAATAGAAAGACCTACTCCTTGCCCAGTGAACCGGACTCAACACCCCCTATTCACCGCACAAGAATATATCTGACTAGTAAGAATCTTAAAACCTATGTATTGATATCTCTCTGGAAGTGAGTCAAGTGGGTATAAAGCAGCGTAAACTCAGCCGTGAAAAGCAGCTAAACCCCATTATAAAAATAAATTACTTTTAAAAGCCCGTGAAACAAAGACAGTGAAAGAGAGAGAAATTCTTACAAAATTCGTTCAGGGGCTGTGATGCAACCTGGATTGACCATATCTAGACCCACAGCTGGATGAGACATAAGGGTGGACACTCTCGGGGCTGAGAGGTTTGGTGAGTTTCGGGGAGCAAACGCAGAGCCTTTAAAGTAATACTGCCTGTTACCCATCCCATGGGTCCCAAATCTCCAGGTTCAAGGGCATCTTCCTACATCGAAAACATGCATGAGAAACCCAGAAGGTGGTACACCGTGTGATCGGGAAAGCTTTCTAAAACGCACCTCATTTCTCATCTCCTTGTGCTCGGGTTCGCCATTCCAGCCGCTTTACTAGCAATCTCCCTCCTTGGAGAATCAGCACCTTTAACCTCCTGTTCCATACAGCTTGCAATTTGTCCTGAGGATGAACGGGAAGAGGGGGAGCCAATGAGAGACTAGCTCTAGGTGTTGGGACAGGCACAGGTCACTCTATTTTCCCATCAGGAAGAAGAATTAACCACAGGCTCAGCCTGCCGCCCGGAACCAGAAGAGGACCTGAGGCAATCCTGCGCTTTTGCGGCCAGCTCCCAAAAAAGCGAGTTGAAAAATGGAGCTCAGGGGCACTGCAATTCACAAACCTGCAGAGTTATAAATGATAACTCTCGTCCACAAATATATTGAGGGAAGGCAACGAAGAGGATTTGAAAGCAAGGCAGAATTGCAGGAAACAGATTTCAGGAGGTCGATTCGAATCGCCTGTAAAGCACATGAAAAGCGGCAAAACGTCGACAATGATGCCCTTGGCCAAAAAGGGCGTATGCGTTTTTTCCTGAATATATTCAGGAAAAAACGCATACGCCCTTTTTGGCCAACCAAGCAACCTGGAAAGGCAAATCAGCGATACAAAGAAGTCTCGCTGCCCATCGGTCAAAAGGGCCATGCTGAAAAAAGTGTCAAAACCAGAAATGCAGGACAGGCCATGGAGAAATGGGAGCCTTGCTACGCTGATGGGCGGGATGTAAATTGCCAACAGCCACTCTGGAGAAGTGTACGGTGTGTCCTGAAACATCGAAAAAACACAGCTTAGAGCGCATAGGGCACTTCCACTCATGGGCGTATAAATTGGGAAAACTAAAAATCAGCAAGACACAGGCACCCCAAAGTTTAGGGCTGCTCTGTTGACAAGAACCTCCACTTCATGACACCTTAAATATCCCAGGAAAGAGAAAAATGGATAAAGAAGTGGTGGTCCTTATGTACAATGGAATATCACTCAGCCATGAAATCAATGTCATAAGGCTAGTAGCAGCATGATGAGTAGATTTAGGCACGACGATTCTAAGTGAAATAAGTCACACAGAAAAAGACACTTATCATAAGCTATCAGTTATAGAGGGAATGTAAAAACCGCTACACTTGAACTGAATTACAAAACAGAACAGAGTCACACGTTTAGAAGACACACTATGGCTGCTTAACGGGAAAGGTGAGGTGGGGTGATGAATAAAACAAGGGTTTCAAATGAGCTCAGCTACCGTTCCATAAACCCAATATGTAATAGAAAGACCTACTCCTTGCTCAGTGAACTGGACTCAACACCCCCTATTCACCGCACAAGAATATATCTGACTAGTAAGAATCTTAAAACCTATGTATTGATATCTCTCTGGAAGTGAGTCAAGTGGGTGTAAAGCGGCATAAACACAGCCGTGAAAAGCAGCTAAACCCCATTATAAAAATAAATTACTTTTAAAAGCCCGTGAAACAAAGACAGTGAAAGAGAGAGAAATTCTTACAAAATTCGTTCAGGGGCTGTGATGCAACCTGGATTGACCATATCTAGACCCACAGCTGGATGAGACATAGGGGTGGACACTCTCGGGGCTGAGAGGTTTGGTGAGTTTGGGGGAGCAAACGCAGAGCCTTTAAAGTAATACTGCCTGTTACCCATCCCATGGGTCCCAAATCTCCAGGTTCAAGGGCATCTTCCTACATCGAAAACATGCATGAGAAACCCAGAAGGTGGTACACCGTGTGATCGGGAAAGCTTTCTAAAACGCACCTCATTTCTCATCTCCTTGTGCTCGGGTTCGCCATTCCAGCCGCTTTACTAGCAATCTCCCTCCTTGGAGAATCAGCACCTTTAACCTCCTGTTCCATACAGCTTGCAATTTGTCCTGAGGATGAACGGGAAGAGGGGGAGCCAATGAGAGACTAGCTCTAGGTGTTGGGACAGGCACAGGTCACTCTATTTTCCCATCAGGAAGAAGAATTAACCACAGGCTCAGCCTGCCGCCCGGAACCAGAAGAGGGCCTGAGGCAATCCTGCGCTTTTGCGGCCAGCTCCCAAAAAAGCGAGTTGAAAAATGGAGCTCAGGGGCACTGCAATTCACAAACCTGCAGAGTTATAATTGATAACTCTCGTCCACAAATATATTGAGGGAAGGCAACGAAGAGGATTTGAAAGCAAGGCAGAATTGCAGGAAACAGATTTCAGGAGGTCGATTCGAATCGCCTGTAAAGCACATGAAAAGCGGCAAAACGTCGACAATGATGCCCTTGGCCAAAAAGGGCGTATGCGTTTTTTCCTGAATATATTCAGGAAAAAACGCATACGCCCTTTTTGGCCAACCAAGCAACCTGGAAAGGCAAATCAGCGCTACAAAGAAGTCTCGCTGCCCATCGGTCAAAAGGGCCATGCTGAAAAAAGTGTCAAAACCAGAAATGCAGGACAGGCCATGGAGAAATGGGAGCCTTGCTACGCTGATGGGCGGGATGTAAATTGCCAACAGCCACTCTGGAGAAGTGTACGGTGTGTCCTGAAACATCGAAAAAACACAGCTTAGAGCGCATAGGGCACTTCCACTCATGGGCGTATAAATTGGGAAAACTAAAAATCAGCAAGACACAGGCACCCCAAAGTTTAGGGCTGCTCTGTTGACAAGAACCTCCACTTCATGACACCTTAAATATCCCTGGAAAGAGAAAAATGGATAAAGAAGTGGTGGTCCTTATGTACAATGGAATATCACTCAGCCATGAAATCAATGTCATAAGGCTAGTAGCAGCATGATGAGTAGATTTAGGCACGACGATTCTAAGTGAAATAAGTCACACAGAAAAAGACACTTATCATAAGCTATCATTTATAGAGGGAATGTAAAAACCGCTACACTTGAACTGAATTACAAAACAGAACAGAGTCACACGTTTAGAAAACACACTATGGCTGCTTAACGGGAAAGGTGAGGTGGGGTGATGCATAAAACAAGGGTTTCAAATGAGCTCAGATACCGTTCCATAAACCCAATATGTAATAGAAAGACCTACTCCTTGCCCAGTGAACCGGACTCAACACCCCCTATTCACCGCACAAGAATATATCTGACTAGTAAGAATCTTAAAACCTATGTATTGATATCTCTCTGGAAGTGAGTCAAGTGGGTATAAAGCAGCGTAAACTCAGCCGTGAAAAGCAGCTAAACCCCATTATAAAAATAAATTACTTTTAAAAGCCCGTGAAACAAAGACAGTGAAAGAGAGAGAAATTCTTACAAAATTCGTTCAGGGGCTGTGATGCAACCTGGATTGACCATATCTAGACCCACAGCTGGATGAGACATAAGGGTGGACACTCTCGGGGCTGAGAGGTTTGGTGAGTTTCGGGGAGCAAACGCAGAGCCTTTAAAGTAATACTGCCTGTTACCCATCCCATGGGTCCCAAATCTCCAGGTTCAAGGGCATCTTCCTACATCGAAAACATGCATGAGAAACCCAGAAGGTGGTACACCGTGTGATCGGGAAAGCTTTCTAAAACGCACCTCATTTCTCATCTCCTTGTGCTCGGGTTCGCCATTCCAGCCGCTTTACTAGCAA